>NW_005843508.1:92151-110580 GCF_000455745.1 Alligator sinensis
AAAGAGTGTAACACTAATAACAATTGTCAGTTGATTGAGAATAATCCTTTAAGGTTTAGAAAGAGGTTGTTAGTCTCAAGTCAGGGTCCCTTTATATAATATCTGATGAAGTAAACCTGTTAGCAACTCATGAAAGCTAATGCTTATACTTCTCTGAGCTAGTCTATAATGTGCAAGTGTACCTTGCCTTCTTCCTTTATGGTTTAAACAAGTGTAAATGGTTTGAGAGGGAGTGTTCTCTATGCTGCACTCATTCAGGAAGTGTCAGAGCTGATTTCTGGCGAGGTATAAAGTATACCTATGACGTTACTGTGTGTATAGGAAGAAGAGAAGCTATTGCCTCTTAGATATCTATTCTGTTCCAATTCTGAAGTCTGTATTTTTATGTAAGGGGCTGGGGATTGAAAATCCAGATACCTGTAGAATGTCTCATGCCCTTTGTTCAAATCAAAGTAGGGGCAGGCATAACATTTTCAGCAACCATCTTTCTCCTATAAATGGATTTTTTTTTAAAGTGTATAATACTTTATGTTGAAAGTCACTCACCTTTTTTGTCTGCTCACAAGCAATTAACATGAAACATCCTTGTTCCTGATTTCCCTTTTCATGTTGCTGTGCATTTTAGACATCTGTTCTTTTCTAGAGGTGGTTACTCTTCAGTGCTGCTGCTCTGCACCAGTTTGTCAAACATCTTAATCTTTGAGAGTTTGATCCCTTGATAAAAAGTGCTAATTAAATTTAAAAATAGTAGGGCTTAATTTTGGATCCAGTCAACCACTTCAAATTATATTATTTTCCTGTTGCATAGGAAGGAGAAATAAAGTCAAATACAAGGATATGGTACATAAATATATCATGTACTCTAGCACAACTGCTATCTTGTATCTGATCTGAGGAAGTGAGGGAGGGATAAAGTGGTATTTTCCTTCCCTGTGCTTAGCACTATATAGGTTGCAATTACAAGACAAACTACTTCTGCAAAACAGAGAGGTGAAGAGGTTCACCTATTCCTTGCGCAGGTGCCATTGTTTGGTCTACTGACAAGTACAACACAATGGGTGCATCTACACATGCATTTGATCCAGGATCAGTTTACTCACAAGTAAACTACTCACAAGTAAATGCTCCCGGGCAGGCGTCTACACATGCAGGGAAGTGGGAGCAGATTTGCTGCTAATGGCAGCAAAATGCTCCTACTTCCTGGGGCCCTGCAATGGGCCCCTGCTGCCACCAGGGGGAGCTCTAGGCTCCACCTGGGTGCCATCACAAGGGCTGGCAGGGCTGGGACATTATACCCTGCCACCAACAGCTGCCTGCCACCAGGGTGGGGACAAGATCCCCCTGGCATGGCAGTAGGGAGCACCTGGCCCTGGCTCCCCGATCAGGGGCAAGGACTTGGAAAGAGCTGCAGGGGAGGGGCAGGTTCCAGCCCTCCTGCCCTGATGCACTGGTGGGGCAGTTAGGAGCTAGTTTGCTGCTAGCTGCCCCACCAGATTGGGACAGGAAGCTGGGACCTACCTCACCTGTAGCTCTTTCCAAGCCCTGTGCCTCGGTTAACCAATCACGGCACAGGGCTGGGACCTGCTTCTAACCAGGACAGTTCCCAGCCTCTACTCCATGATTACGGGGCAGAGGCTGGGGAGTCTGTTCCCCACCCAGCTACATGAGTGCAGAGCTGGGTGGGAAACAAGCTGGGGAGCCTCTGTGTTCATTGAGCTGGGTGGGGGACAGGTTCTCCAGCCCCAGCCAGCACAGAGCTCCCAGTGCCAATTCCATGGTCGTGTGGCCGGTGCTAGGAGATCCTCATCTCCCAGCCCAAGCTCTACTGTCGTGGGGCTCAGGCTCGGAGACCTCATCAGGCTGGAAGAGAAGGGTCTCCCAGCCCAAGCCCTGTGACTGTGGAGCTCGGGCTGGGAGATAAGGATCTCCTAGACCCCGCTCCCTGATCATGATCTCAGAGTGGGGGTCTTGGAGCTCCCTGCTGCCAGGGCAGGGAACCATGGTCCCCACCCAGGATCTGGTGGCAAAGCCTGCCCCAGCAGCTTTCAGGGGCAGGGAGCAATCTCCCGCCCCCTGGTGGCCAGCTGACTGGGAGCAGATTTGCTCCTGGTCAGATATCTACATGCATACTACTGCACTGTTACTAATCACAAGAAAATTTGCTGTTTGCATTTGCAGGTAGCAAATTTACTTGTGATTAGTGAGGTTTACTGCACAGTAATCATGTGCACATGTAGACACACATGCTTACTGCTTAGTAAACTACATTATTCCGCAGTAAAGCGTCTCGTGTAGATGTGCATAGTACTGCCTAGAGATACCTAAGCTAGCCCTAAATTACCTAGCAGGCCACAGAAGCAGTATAGCTGCATTAGTGTAGAGCTGAGTCCTGACTACTTCTCAGCAGGCTGATTAGCCTGGGCAGAGTGCCACATGGAATTATAGTACATAGACATCCTGAGTTATCTACATATTACCACAGTAGTGTGGAATTCTCCAGACAACATAGCCTTGAAAACCTGGCAGCTATTAATTTTTAAGACACTTTGAACCTACATATTGAATACTTCACATCCAAAGAATAACCATCAATGTAGAGCTACGCATGACTAGTCCTTATATAATCTATCATTCAAGGCATGTCAAGCCTAAGAAAAGAGAAATCTATTTGCAGCCACATAGCAGTTAAGACTGACAAAGGTGCCACTTCCAGCCTGAACAGGCATGTTTTTATGTCAAGTTAATGAAATATTAATGTGACATCTCAATTGTGCATTTTCTACAACAAACAGAGGTGACAATTGACATCCAATAGGAAGCATTTATTGTTTTAAAGTGTGCTAGTAACAAAGTAAATTTTGATCAGTTTTACTGTAAACATGTACACCCTTTGTAGCACATTTCAATCCTTACCCTTGCCTTTTTTGTTATATCATAATTCTATAATTTAAGGTTTGGGGCATTTTAGAACAGGCAGATAGGTAACATATAATGATACTTGATGCAACAGTTAAAATTGATTAGCTGCCACAAAACATATGGTCTGGGAATTCCATACAATACAACCTTTCAGAAAGCTTACTTTGCACTTTTACACAAGTCTTTTGACATTTGGAAAAGTTAAAAAATGGACTTGTAGAAAAAATTACTGAAACCAATATGCAAAGAAATCCTGAATTTACAGGGTATAATTCCAGAGACAGTGATGTTTTTAACTTGGTGTTCAGATGTGTAACTTTGGAAAAAACTCTAAAATTGTTGGGTACCTTTCTCAACATGCAGACTACAAATACTTTATGGCACAGGCCAATTTAATATAGTTGACAACTGGGAAGACTAAGTTTGCTGCACTGGACAAACTTTGCTTGCACTTTAATTCATGAACCCAACAAAGAAACGAAAACTTGACTATGATCAAGTAGGAATTCGGCTTCTTAGATATTCCAGTACTGCAGCTGTTCCTTTTGCCAAAATGGCTGCTCGAGGAGTGCGGAACGGGTTTCCTTCCAGCAGAAGTGTCCTAGGGAAACAGAGAAATGTGTTAGTGTCAATGGTTTGTTTTTTATAGCTGTATTTTATTCTTTTAGCAGAATTTTAATCACTGCTACTCTGTTTCACAGTAGGCTAGCTTCTCAAGAGACTTCTTATTCAAATACTAGCATGCCCTGCAGATATGCACAGACAGGTCTATTTGCATGACCTGAGAGCATTCTGTACAATTTACATTTACGAAAACAGAGTATTCACTTGAGTCTAAGGTGAGGGGGGAAAAAAAAGCCTAGATTTGGAGTTGAATACCGACCTGGGCCTGTGGCCAGAGCAGTAGCTGCTGCTTGCCTTGAGGGCTTCCACCACTGCGGCCACTTGGCCAGGGCCAAAGCAGCCACAAAAGGTAAATTGGGAAGCATGCAACTGGAAGGGGGCAGGTACTGGGGGCAAGAAAGTGGTTCAAGCCACCACCTGCCTCTTCACAGCCTGCCACTCCATTGCTCCTTTCCCTGCCAGTAGCCTTCCCACTGCTGCTGCTGCTTCCCCTGCCATAGCAATGGGGAGACAGATTTAAGATGACCCTCCAATAATCAGATTCTATGCATATTTGTTAACTACATTCTCTACATGGAAAATTTTATCAGTGCCATCTTAAATTCAGAGTTGTCTTGGATTTGGGTAAATGTGGCAATACTTTTTCAGCAAAATGTCTACCAGGCTGCTGACAGATGTGAAAAACAAAACAGTGCTTTACCGGAAGAGGTAGTGCGTTCGTTTGACCTGGCTCCCCAGTACCTGTATAGATCAGGTGCTTCAGTGTGGCTTTTTGGTGCTTTTATCTAATAGCTGATTCAAGCAGCTGTTAGATAAAAGTGCTAAAAAGCCCGCTGAAGCATGCAATCTATAGAGACCTTGGGCAATGCCTCTTCTGGGCATGTTTTGTGCTTGGCGCAGGAGTGTGCTGAGCTAGAAGTAAAGCGTTGGGTTTTTTTTTCATGTTTGTAAGCAGCCCCAGATGTTAGAAAAGGACTTTATTTATTTATTTCTTTAAACAGGGAACCAACAGGTTGCAATACAATACCAATAGGTTATGTTCAGCCTCCCTACTTTATGCAGTGTACATGCTGTACACATGCTTTTATGTAAGCACAAGGTTATGGCCCTGTAAGTTCCCTCATCAGTTAGAAACTTTAGTCATGCCCTTTTCCAGAGGATATGTTTAACCTACCCCATTGACCTATAGCCTACTGAATTCAGCAAGCTACAGATCTTGAGGCTAGGCCTCCATCTAAGTCCCTTTGGGTATTCTGGTAGGTATTCTTAGAACATATCTAACACAATGGGTGTATCAGGCTTCCTACAAAACATAGTTGCAACCAGTGCTTTGAAAAAAAATACAAAGGAAGTGGTGATGCAGTGCCTCCTTTTTGTAATAGCCAAAAGGTCAGAGCATTGCCCAGGAAGTGAAAATGCTGTGGTCAATTTTCTCCTTCTACCTCCCAAACTACAGATGGTTCTGGATTAGACCCCAAATTCCAGCAGTGACTCTGCATTTTATATTAACAAGTCATTGGATGAAAAATGAAGACAAGGATCAGAATCCCAGAACATCAACTCTAGGGAGTGCCCAACTTCTGTGGTACCCTCTTCTACTTATTCTCTGGAATAGCCTATAGCAGGGGTAGGCAACTCCCAGCACGGGTGCCAGATTGTGGCGCACAAAGGCATTTTGCTTGGCATGCGTGCCTCTGGGTGGATGGCGGGGAAGGGGCCGGGGCTACACAGAAATAGCAAGGATTGGGCCCCTCATACTCCCCTGTCATCCACCCCTGGCACACCAACATCTTACAAGTTGGAAGTTGTGGGTGTTTTCGGCACTCTGCCCAAAAATGTTGCCGACCCCTGGCCTATAGCCTGGCAGGTAAGACATGCTACTAGTACAAGGGAATATGGGTTTGAACTCCATCAGACAAAGGATGGAATTCATTAAGAGTTTCCTATTTGCTGAGCAGGGGTTCTAACCATAAGACTATTTGAAACAAAGGAAGATACCACCCAGTATCCCTTCATGACGTCAAAACATTTTTTGCAGGAGGCAATAAAGACAAGAGGGCTTGCCATCCCCAATGGAATCAGGGATTTACTATGTGTAGTAAGTTTGCAGTTGACAGCAGTCACTACCTTGTACATCAGAATACCCAAGGAACAGTATCACAGGCAATAAAGTAACCTGCCACATCAAACCCTGTAATTTAGTGGATTGGTTACAGCCTGAAGCTTGAATGTTTATATCCTCATATGCTTGATCTTCTTTAGCAATATCATAACAAGTCTTTCTTGAATCCAGTTAAACTCCTAGCCCCAGTGCTACAGATTGATTTCACCTGCTTCACACAAAGATTGAAAGGTACCCAAATCACAGCTGAAAGTCCCCCCCCCCATCTTTTGTGTTGAAAAAGATAAATAGGTTCTCAATCTTTGTAGTAACTATTTCATGTGTTATTTGTTTTGTCTGTTCTTTAAGTAGAACCAAACCATCTTCCAGTTTCCCCCTTATCAAGCAGTCTTGCTCAGCCTCTTATGATTTGCAAAACCATAAAAACCCCCCAAAAACATTTCTTAATCCTTGGTTTCTAGTATAGCCTTTGAGACACAAGCAGAACTGAACAGAATAATCTACCTGAGCATGTAAGCTAAATGTGTATAGTGGAAAAATGACATTAAAAATATGTATTATGTTAAAACTGATGACAATATAATTTTTCAATCCACTGATGACCTTACAGACTCCTCCCTCCACACCAAGTACCTAAAGTTAATTTAAAAAACTCAACAATGTGGATGAGGAGTTGAATTATTCTTTCCACCCTGGATTACCTTGCAGGTGTCAGTGCTACATTCCATCTGCCATTGTGTCACCATTCACCTAGATTTATTAGGTCCCTCTAATTTCCTCATCCCCTTTTCCATTCTTTACTCACGTTGAGTATTACTGTTTCCTCCTCATTATTTTTCTAATACTGCTCTCTCTCTTTTCCTGATCATTGATTAATATGTTAAACAGCAGCTCTAGTACTAACATCTTGGGACAGTTCATTGTTAACCATTTAATTGTGACAAACATCCATAAAACAAATGTCAAAAGAGAGGCAATATATGTATGCCTAAGGACTATCCAATGTAATGAGACAAAGCCTGTAAAAAGTAGGGATCACGAAAGTTGAAAGCAGACCAACTTAGTAAACTCACACATTGAAGTTGCACTAGCTACAAGAGTGACTCAATGCTTAACCACATGCTCAGTCAAACCTCTGTAAGGTGATTTGGCCTTACCATAAGTATACATCATTCTGGTTTGGAAGAAAAAAAGTTAAAAAAATGAATTAATGAAACAAAACCTTCCTCTCTTTTCAAATAGTCCTGAGAAACTATGACAGAAATTGCAGCTGCTTCATATGGGATTGCTAGAAGTGAGACATTTTTGGCACTTAAATCTGGAAACAAATACATTTGTGATTCTGCATTTTTCCCTGAGCAAAAAAAGTATGCAAATAGAGTCTCAGGAAGAATATTCTCTAAATAAAACAAGCTATTTTACAAAATTCAAAACACAGTCACCTCAGAGTTTCACAGTTTCCAAGTTCTGGTGGCACCTGTAGGAGGTCATTATTCTGAAGGTCTAAGGTGCCAAGCTTGTCCATCTTCTTCAGCTGGAAAGGATCTATAGATCCAACTTGATTGTTACTAAGCAGGATAGTTTCAAGTGTTGGGATGTGATAAAGGACACTGGGAAATATTTTAAACCTACAAGAAGATGCAAACACATTTCCTTTATCAATCACATTAAAAAATAAAGTAGTACAAAAAGCAAAACAAAACAGATTGGGAGGTGAAAGCATTTTAACTAACCATGTTTCTTATTAAATACTAATTTTTTTAACTTGCATTTTTGGAAGAATGGAAAAGGTACCAATTATTTTAGTCCACAAATAGAAAAAGAAGTGGAATTTGTCAGATGATTGGCCAGCATCTACATACCAGAAAACATAAGGCAAGGAAGGAGGATTCATTTTGCAAACTGTAACTAGTAATGACACTAGCCAGTCCAGGTTAACATTTCTTGTTAACAGATTCACTGCATTCCCCAAACTTAATCCCATTTTGATTCCCCAAAGACCTAAAACATATACATTCTGCTTATGGACAGTTCCTAAATTAAAGAGAGCGTGAGAGAGCTTTGCATTTAACAACATTTTGTTGGCTGCCTATAGCAAAAAAAGAAAAAACAATTCTGAGCAGAAGTGTCAACATTTGTAATTATCTAACATTTTATCTACCCACTGCTTCCATAAGGTGACAGCTGAGTAATGCAGCTTTGAAACATTAGTGATGAGCGCACTGGTCCACACAATTAAGAATCTTTCAGAAATACTTATTTAAAACTATTTTTGGATTCTGCTAAATACCAACATCTATCTTCATAGCATGACAGAATATCCAGAGATTCAGCAAAAATCTCAAATCACCACACCATTTTGACAACTCGTTTTCAGTAACAGAGAGAGGCAAATTTTGGTCCCAAGGAATGCTTTCCCTTTATATATTCATGTGGGAAGAGCCTTCAATGTTGCACTTCAGAACAAAAGGGATATTTGCTGAGTCATAAAGCCTGGAAGAGTAGAATGTAATTCCCGTGTTGCATAAATGTGCCTTGATTGGCTTAGTGAAGGGAAAGTTATTTCTAGTCCACAGAATTCTTCTCATTGTTTCTTGCTGGAAAACAGAAATGTCAGAGATCTAATCAGAATACCCGCTGAGTCTGAGCTGGTGCCTTCCTCCTACTAATAGTTTTTATTCACTTTGTTTTAATGGCAAAATTTTGAAGAGGTTCACTGAAGCGTGGGTGGTCTGAGACAACGGAAACCCTTTAGGAGAGGGAATGTTCAGTTATCTCATTGTGTGGTTCAGTTTGCTTCTCTAAAAAAAAAAAAAAAAGCATAGTATAGCTTTACAGAGTCAGGGCAAGCAGGATCTATATGATAAGCAAGGCAAACTGGGTTTAGCCAGAACCATGCTGTGATGGAGAAATAAGTCTTTAAAGGGCAAAAAAGAGCCTACAACTTCCCCAGCCCATTGCCATCAGCCTCCTAATGAAATGGGAATTAACAGGAAGTAAATAAAAATAGAAACAATTTAACTGAAGAGCTCCTAGGAAACCAGCTTCGTCACTGCTTCCTTGCACCACTAAAGGTGTCAGTGCTTTCTTTAAATATTTGCAATCAAGTTAGATGGGCAGCTTTGCAACAAAAAACAAATTATGGGTAGAGATTGGGATTTTCTAACACATGGTACTGGGCAATTGATCCCCACCATTTCCCCAGCATAAATAAATGGTCACTCATTTCTCAATCCTACTAAAAATTAACCTAGCGGATTAATTAGAAATTATATGATGTGGTCATAATAGGAAGACCACAAGTCCAGGAAAGCACTAGACAGATGTGAGAGAGAAATCCTGTCCCCCCACAGGCCCAGGCATCTTCATCTCCTGCAACTCCTACTTTCAGCAACATTGGTCAATATGTAGTCAGTTAATCATTTAAAACAGAAATTTGGTAACTCTTTCTTTTCCTGTTGTGTCCAGCTGGTCAGCAGTCAAAACCCCACTTTGGTATGCTTCATTGCTGCTCTGGGAACATGGTGAGAGATGCATGCTACTATGAATGGTATGATGAATCTCCTTCACATATACTTGTTCTGTCCACTTCCTTTTTGGGCCCGAATCAAAAAAGGACTGAGGTAGAATTTAGATGCAAGAGTCTAAAGTTGCAATTCTGGAGGGAAAAGTACTCTTCTGCCCCCTATTCCAGCAGCACCTTTACTTTTGCCTTTGAAGCTCACAAGAAAGGAGCAAGCCCCTTCTGGTCTTCAAAGGAAAGGCCATAAGGTACCTACTGTTAAGAGAAGGTCCCAAGCTGTGGATCCCAAGTGGATGGAGGAACCTCCTTGCACCCCCACCTGAAGCACCAACAGAGGGCAAGATTTCAGATATCTCCCTATTTCCAGTGTTTCCCACTAACTAACTAAGCAGCTGTGCTCCAAGCATGCTGACCTGAAGCAGCTTCCTACTCAACATGCTGGCTGTTCTGGCTATTATCATTTTGAGGTGATTCATTTTACCCATGCCCTGAATAAGGGATCCTAGGTACCTAACACAGGGTTCTGGATTCCACTTCAATGTCAGGCATGTACAAGTCAGGTGTTCCTGTGATTAACTTCTAGAAAACCAAGTCTTTTATTGGATCTAGCCCTTAGGATTCACTCATTTGAGCCATCAGTCAGCCACCAAAAGTGTGCATTAATTTTCTGAATACAAAAGCACCACATTGTGCATGTAGAAGACTGTGTGCACACTCTAGTCCCCTGTAACCTTCCTTGAAAGTTGGGCTGTAAGTTCATATGCACAGACTAATTCTACTTAACATCAGCATGGCAGGCAAAAACCATGCTAGTGCACAGCAGAATTAGTCTACTGAACATTAGTGTCACACAAAAAAGCATGTGCCAGCACTGCTGCGCAGTAGCGCTGATTATGGCGCATTAAGTTTAGTACCAGTTATTACAGGTACTGTTATTACAAGTATTAAACTTAATGCACCATAATTATGGTGTACTAATGAATGTGTAGATGTGCCCTGTGTAGATGTGCCCAGTGGATCAGATTAGTACTGATTCTTATATCAGAATCCCTTAGGCACTGTTCCCTTAAGCCAGATGTAGCAAGGCTCTGCTTGCAATGTATGTATGAATACTGTGGGAATGAAAAACTGGAAAGGATGCAAGAGAGGTTTTACATATTTTGTAGGGGTGCATCAATAAAGATTTTTTGGGCCAATACCAATGGACAATTATTGACCAGCCTGCACATATTCACGTGGCATTTATTGGTGACATTATCAGCCACATCAGCCAAAAAAAGTCGAGTGCCAGTAATGTCAATGTTCCTTTTATCGGTGCCAATATGATATGGACCAAGGTATTGGTGCACTTCTAATATTTTGTGATACTAAACTTTTTTGAAATAGGCTGAAAATTACTTAAGAGCATAAAACATACTAACAGAAAGCAAGAAGACTGAACCTCTCACAGGCATTCTCATTCTCACTTTGCTGCTTCAGAAAGAAGGAATTGCACCCTGTATTTTAAATGGACTTCATGTCAAACACCCAACGAGAGGGACAGGACTCTGTGTTTATTCTTTTAAGAAGGAACTTACCTAGCTGACTTTTATTGGTAGCAATGCCACATGTTCATACCTGTATCAAGTCAGGATGCAGTAATTTCTTCCTAAACCATGGGTCAACAACCTATAGCCCACACTGCTGGGGCTTCAGCAGTGTAGGGCCTCCATGATGGGGGCTTTGCCTATGCCATGCTGCAGCTTGGAAGCACAGGAAGCAGAGGTGGCTGGGTCCTACCATCATCCCACCCTGGACTTGAGCTGGACCATTTTGGCCCATTACCAAAGAACACTGCCAACCAGTGTCCTAAACCAATGAGCAAATACTAACTGACTAGGGAGAGAAAAGGCCATCCATTATAATTTAAAATGCATCTTTTGCAGGTAGGTTAGGTTGGAAGGGGGAAGAGGTGGGAGGGTGCAGAGAGTACATTCAACTATTCACTGATAAAGTACTAAGGGTAAAATCTTGGCCTGACTGAAGTTAATGCCAAAATTCCACTAATTTCAATAGGGCCAGGATCTCATACAAGGCATTTCTCAGAGAAGCACGATGAAGCATGTTAACTGTATAACCTCAAAAATACACAACTACACTGACAGGAGCATTTCTCCTGCCAAATTCTTTTTCCCCATCAGCATCAGTGAGAAAAGGAGTCTGAAGTATAGCCTTCTGGTGAGGGAAGCCAGAAAGATGGAGGCAAAGGATGTTTGTCCTTGCCCAAATAAGACATACAGTGCAAACACTTCTCTAAGTATTATTTGCAGACTGCTGTGAACATTTGAAGTGCAGGAGAGAGGGGCTTCTGGCTGCAAACAAAGGAGGAACATCTGAGCTGTGATGGACACCATTTCACCTGGACACAAGACAACTTTAACAGAATTGCAATGGAACTATTGTGGGAGTTTTTGTCTTTGCACCCTGCTACAAACATGAAAGATCAACACAGATTGGACTTTGCCTAACAGGCAACATTTTAATAAAACAAACAGAACGGTACTTACCTATTAAAGGCAAGATTGATTATTTGCAGTTTTGTAAGTGCTTCCATTTCTTCAGGTAAAGATGTCAAAAAGTTATTTCTAAATTGTAAATAAAAGCAAACAGTATTTATAAAAGTTTTAGACGGATTGAAGTTAATTAAACATTCCCAGCAAGCAAAAATTACATGTATTTGCCAGTCAGCCCTTTATTATCACATGGCATACTGCCTACCTGCTCCCACTGACATGCCCCAACCCTGCTCTGGGAGGTGAGCTGGTAATAAAGCCCCAGGCCCTCCACCTTCAGCCACTCTCCAAATCTCTAGTGTGGTCTGTACTGTGCATAACAGCAGCCCACCTGCATATATTTCCAGGTTTGGAGCATGCATACTGGCTGAGCACGGAATGTTTGGAAATAGCCAGCCAGGGCTCACTGCTGCCCCAACGTTATTAAACATTTCTCAGTCTTAACCTTCCTGTGTCTGGCTCCCTCCCCATCAGCCTCATATGATCTTACTTATCTTCACTCTCCCTTTGCCTATTTTACTCCTCCTGCTTCTCCACTTTCAGCAGCACATTTATTTTAAACAGATTATTTTAATTTAAAACAAGACAAGGCAAGCTGCTGCATCTGGCACTATGCTTTACTTGTTTTCACTTTTGTGTGTCAGTGGCACGATCCTACTGCCTTGAATGAACACACTGAGCACCACAAGTTATTGTAGCTACAAATGCAGTTGCCCAAAGATACGCACTGAGCTCACACAGCACACCAGACCTGTATTTTTCTTGTGGGGATGCAGCTTTTATCTGGATTAGCTGCCCCTGGGTCCCTTTTCTGATAGTTACCTAAGACCTCTGTGTAGAACCCTACATTCAATCAAGTCTTATTTACTCAGATACTATCCACTTAATACCTTTATAAAGTGTTTAGATCTAGGTTAGCACCTGTCTCCAGATATATTAATATATTTTATACAGACCAACAGTATCACAGAAACCTTTAAAGAATGTAACTATTATTTCATTACTGATATACTCCACTATCTAGTTTAAAAGGGTGTGAAAATATATTACTCAAAAAGACCACAAACCTGACATCCACGTGTGTCAATCTGTGAAGCAAACAGAGCTCCAAGGAAATGGATGAGAGCTTATTGAAGCCAAGATTGACATCACAAACTGATTCTTTCAGCTCTACAATCCTGCAACCCCAATACAAATACATTTTATTAAATGAGCAAAACACTTTCCATCTTAGTCACTAAAACCCTGTTCCACTGTGAAGTCTGATCTGTGCTCTTTGGAATTTCAGTGGCAATTTGGGAGAGAGAAAATAGTGGGAGTGACACTTAATAAAGCTGCCTGTCCTTGAGCTTTGCATTTTAGTGTCAGGACAAAACTCATATTTAACTTTCTCAGGCTGCCTTCACTGATATCTAGTTATTCTATGAAAGTTTGATCAGATAAATGCAGTCAGCAGATATTTCAAACAGATGAGGTGAGGTGAGCTGACCTTTCACTGTTAAAACAATACTTGTATAGAAGTTATTAAAAAGGCACAGAAGTTCAACATACCAGGAGCCACCAGGAAATGCAGTGGATTAGTGTCAATTTCAGTTTTTTGTTTCCGTCCCATTAATTCATTTTTGTGAAATACTGAAAATATTATCTTACTGCTCTCACAGACTACTGAGATAATTAGGAGACACTCCAATGTAAAGAATTAGGACGTTCAAGAAGTTAAGTGTTGAACCCATTTGGAAGAAACTGTCCTTAAACCAAAAGAGGTAATTAACGTGCAAAATAATCCTCTATCATATTATAATTCTTACTTATATTCCTTCCTTTTTAGAACCTACTTACCCACACTTTCCTTGCTGCTGAAATGCAATAGTCTTAAATAAAGTATTATTTTAATAAACTGATTTTCTGTAGAATTGTAGAAACACATAATTAACCCAATTTTCCCATGAGAGATTTCCCATGAGCTGCAGGGCTCCTGGGCACTATAGCAATACAGACAAACAACATTAACCAGACTCTGTACAGACTTGTTAGCCCATCTACATCATCGTCTATCTGAGTTACAGTACTACTTAGTAACCTCATAGAGGATCAGGCCCTATTGTGTTAGATCCTGTATAAACATATGAGCAGACAGTCCCTGCCCATAAGAGGTTATGAGCATTCATATAGGACTCAGTACTACAACTTTTACTCAGTCAAGTCCCCAATTAAAATTAATTCAGATTTCACCTGAATAAGGTCTGCAGTATCAAGCCAGTGGCTATATATAACAGTACTATATAGCAACTACAGCCTCGCTGACACAGAGAAGCAAGAGTGAAAATTAGACATTCAGAAGGTGAATGAATAAGTATTGCAACAAAGTACTCTGCTTCCACAAAACAGTGAGGGTTGGCATACCTCTTACTACCTAACATTCATTTTTAAGTTATTATGAATTATGTAATATATCATTTCAAATCTTAATAAGGATTGTGGCTCTTCCTTCTCCCAGGCTCACTTGCTGACTCTTCACCCCTGCCCCACAACAATGGTGGTTTGACTGGGGCATCCTGTTTAAGCTATAAAGCTGTTGTGCCAGATAACAATTTCATTAGCTACACATTACCCTGTTTAGTATCAAGCTAAAACATCCTCTCCAACTTCCACCATCTTTCCTGAGGCCCACAAAAAACAGATATACAACTCTGTGCCATTAAAAAAAAAAAAAGAGAGACTAAATGAATTACTGTCTTGTCAATTTAGACTACAACCTCCTAGACACAAGGCCATGTCTCCCAGCATCTAAAATGCTAGTTCAGCACACAGTTAAATGCTGACAACAAATTTTGCTCCCTAAATGTCACAACAAAGCTTTCTGTGGCCTTCTAGATGTAACAAAATGAAGCTCAGTAATGTGTTGCACTATAGAAGTTGTGACAAGACACCAGATGGACAGGTAAGGGGAAAAATACAGAAATTGTTTGACCTTTCAAAAAAATGCTGGACTGAGCTACCTGCAGAAGGTGACGTTTAAAATTGGGACTCGTTCATAGTGCAGGGCTGAGCTAACGAAGTACTGATGAACACAAATTATTTCTTTGTAGAGGAACAGGTGAAGACTTCATAGACAAAACAATGAGCAATTCTACAGCTTTACTTTGCCAGTTAAGTGACTGTATTTTTATTATGTGAAATTGCACTTGAATGTCCTCTCATTCATTTCAACAACTGTTAGGCAAAACAAAACACAAACAAAATGAATAGTGCTGTGAAACCATCCCTCAGCCATATCTTCTCCTAATTATTCTTTCACACAAAATTCACCTGTTAGCATCTACAGAACACACCTGCATACTACTTACAGGAAAACTGCGTGCATCCTATTCATAACTTTGGAATCATATTTTAGCACATTTAAGATAAAAGAGTAAATATTCTTGGAGAAAAAAAGTTTACACACACTGCCATAGATGCAGAATGGCATATAAACCAAAATATGACTGATACCTGGCAGGAATTTCACTGAGCTGATTCTTGCTCAAGTTTACTGTGGTGACAGGATTGCTTCCTACTGCGTTAAATACTTCATCAGGAATCAAAGCTGCTTGTTTCTCACTGAACAAAGAAAAGCACTTCATTTAGCAGAGTAAAACGAACATGTATGTATTAGACTTTATTCCCCTTTTACACAAAAAATAAGCAGTAAAGTAAGTTTTATTCTAGTCCAGTTAAACAGATTACAACAAATTACAAAGTTGATAGCGTGGCTGGAAGGTGCTATGACTTAAGCAGTTTATGCATATAGGCCTGTATGAAGCAGCAAGTATTTGCTTCAGATTCGGCTGATTCAGAGGGACAGTGATTTGATTTAGAGATTTGAATCGCTGTCCTGATTCAATTTGGCTGAATCAGATCTGAAGATCTGGTGCTGCTTTGGCCACAAGCTAAACAGGCAGCAATCCTCACCATGCTGGACACAGCTGCCTCCAGCTGGTAAGTGTGCTGGGGTTGGGGGAGGGGGAAATTGGGGCTGGGACAAGCTGCCCAGCTGGGGCGGGGGGTATGGGATGCAAGCGTGGCAGCGCTTGGAGCAGGGGCTCCGCTTGCCCAGCTGGGGGTAGGGGGAATAAGGGGGTGGGATGCAGACGTGGCTCGCTCGAGGCGGAAGGGGGCAGCTTGTCCCAGCCCCAGCCCCGATCTCTCCCCCACTCCCCTTCCCTCCCCCGACCACAACAGACTTACCAGCTGAAGCTAGCCGTGTCCAGCATGGTGAGGACTGCTGCTTGTTTAGTCTATGACCAAATCTCCGAAGCAGTGCCGAATCTTTTCCAAATCAATTTGGAGCTTTTTATTGGTCTCCTGATTCAATTCAGATTTGGAGATCTGGTCGCCGAATCAGGCCAAATCTTCTGCGAATCAAATCAGCTACCAAAGCTTCGCACAGCCCTAATAACCACTATGCAGATAACCAGTTTGTTACAATGCAAACAATGGGTGAAGAATTGGAAATGGCATTGTGTTAAACATTTAAGTGAATAATGCACTTACCTGCAAGGCGTATAAAGGGAGTAAACATGGATAACTCTGCAAAACACATACCTATATTCTAGCAATTTTAATGCAGTTATGGCATGCACGTTAATTCTTGACTCGCTTGGAAGAGTCATGGCTGTCACAGGAGGTTCCTCGCTTGGGCTAGTTATATCATCTACAGAAAACATGTACATAGGCAAAATTATGAAAACAGCATCCAAGTACTCATATCTGTATAAGAATATACTGTACATAACACCCCATTCTCTACAGTCTGTTGTTTTTCACTTGCAATCTTAATGCAAATTCTGTGAGTTCTGAAAACAGCATAAGATATATCTGTTTAGTGAGTACTGAGGATTAAGGCACGCAAAGAGTTGATTTATGCATGCACAATCTTTGGCATAAAGCCTTAACAAACCAACCACATGCATGAGTATTAGCATCTGACAGCAAGTACAGCTATATTGTCAGCCTAACTTCCAGTAAAGAAGGAAACTATAGCAACTTTAAGTTCATGGAAGAGCGCCTAGCAACAGAGCTAGGTTAGCAAGACCAGTCATCCTTTTGAGATAGGGAGTCAAAAACAGAAGCACGCATTATTATTCAACCCAAACTTCTATGAAACAAGACTGTTGCTGCCAGCTAGCTCTCAGACACCATGGCAACCGGTGCAATTCCTAAATCAATATTGTGTTAAACTTTATTAATCTAACACTAGCTTTCTTACCTACATATAACATTTCTATATACAACAAATGAGCATTTGAGTATCTGATCTATAGCCAGATTCACTTTACTCACTTATTGCTAGGACTGAATTTTTCTGAATCCAACAATTCAAAGATTAAGTGCCCTATAGATGTGCAGGGTACCACCTCTGATGCACTGGAAATCCAGCAGGTCAGAGCAGACTCAATCGAGTCTACCGGAGCATGGAAATAAACAAGTTCCAGCAGACTAGAATCACGTGTATCAGCATCCCTGCACCAAAAAATGGTGGTGGGCCACTCTGAACTAAAGCTTGTGTGATGATCTTTAGTTCAAAACGCCCCACTACCATTTTTAAGTGTAGGGTGTGCTGATACACGTGACAAATCGGGCACTTTTGAATTAGCATGGTTCACTAATTTAAGTGCCCCCCGACACCTCCTGGAGCATGTGTAAAAATGCCCTAAATGAAACTTCATACCTGAACTGAACTGATTAACACTGCCATCTTTTGGTGCAGCAAGATGAAACACATTATTAAAGAAAAATCAAGTGCCATCATTTTCAGTGAAACATCTTTTGCTCCGAAGAAAAATGGATTGGGGGGTATGTGTACCTGTACATATGTGTAGTATATTTGTCCAATACCAACATCTCTTTTACATTAAATGAAGAAATAAAATGTAGATGAACAAAAACAGCTGATTTGGTTACATTCGGAATAATTTTAAAGCCTTGTAACTTTTTAAAAGGTGGATTTTTCAATTTATATTAAAGAGCAACAGTGTACCTTGGATTTTGCTTCTTAGATACTTCAGAAGTTCTTGGGTGCCTTTCTAAAAAGACAGGGGAGAACGTCAGGGAAAAAAGCACTTGCTAAATATTACTTTTGTAGTTTTCTTTAGACAAAGAATGAAAAATTTCAAAATTGCTGGTAAAGTTCATATTACTATTATAATGTTGTCTGACACTTCCCATAATAAAATCTCCATTTTCAGTAGCTTATAACTTTGTCAAACTTTAACTGTTTCAGGTGAGTCTAAGAAAAAAAATTCAGCTAAATTTTGAGAACAAGGTCAGGGAAAAATATACTTGCCCATACAAAAATAGTTAGGCAACCTATTCTTTAAAGTCTCTAGCATAGCGCTTCACAAACTTTTCCTCAAAACGACCCCACTTCCTCAGCATGGCTCCCTACTCTCAACCCACAGCCCACCACCCCCGAGACCCCATCTGCTGATGTTGCGACCAACGTTCCCTCTAAGGATCAGCAGTCCGTGAGCGCGCCACCTTGGTCCGGAGCGGGACACTTACCGAAGGGGGCTGGGGGCCGGATGCTGGGGCCTGGGGCTGGAGGCGGAAGCCAGCAGCCAAGGGCCAGGGGCTGGAGCCGGAGCCTGGCGTTGGCTCCCCAGCTCCGGGGAAGTGGTCCACTCCCCTGCATCAGGGCCGGGGAGTGG
>NW_005843509.1:0-2521 GCF_000455745.1 Alligator sinensis
CGCCGCGGTGCCGGCGGCTTCGTGGGAGACATGGCGCCGGCCCTGCGGAGGAAGGAAGGTGCAGGTGGACGGGCTGCTCCGGCGGGCTCCAGGCACCGAGGCAGGGGCGATGGCGTGTCCCCGCCGCACCCCTGGCTGCTGTGCTCCCTGCGCCCTGGTCAGACCTTCGCCGCCTGCCCACTGAACTGGGAGGCACGTGGCAGCCACACGTGTCCCCGAACAGCACTGCAGTGCTCACACACACATGCATACATGTATATATGCACATGCGTGCACACATAGGCACACACACGTGCACCAACCTACATGCATTCATGCAGTCACACACAGCTGCACATGCACACACACGTTCGCATCTATATGGGCAGGCGCACACACGTGCATGTGTGCACAGGTGTACTGGCATACATGCACTCACACATGCTGAGTCATGCACAGACATGCACACCCATACATGTACACTTGCACACCCATGTACGCACATATGCACAGACATGCTCACACATGCATGCACAGGCAGACACACGTGCGCACACTGCTAAAGGCCACGCACTCTCTGCCCTTACTTTCATGGCACCCGTGAGCGGGTCTGACAGTGCCTGACCTCTGAGGGTGCCGCCAAGCTGCAACCCACCCCCCATCAAGCTGCCCCAGACTTGCCCCCCAGCACCCCCGCTAGCCCCAGCAGGCTGGAGAGGAGGGGGCTGGGGCCATCGGGGCGCTGCTGTAGCCCATGCCCTGGGAGGCAGCTGCTGGCCAGAGCTTCTCCATCCCTGCTCCCCAGCCAGGCCGAGTGCCCCCCAGGCAGTCTCACGGGCCTGGCACAGCTGCCACAGGGTGCCGGTGGCGCTGGCGACCCCCTGGGGCAGGAGCACCCCGGTGCCCAGCTGGGACCCACTTGCTGCAGCCCAGCTCCCTGGGCCCGGCCCCCCCCCCGTGGAAGGTCCCAACCCCCCAGCTAGGATTCCCGGTGGGTCCGGGAGGGAGCAGAACTTGCCTCCGCTCTAGTGCGATGCCCCCAGGCTATGGTGTCACACGCGCATTGGCCCCGCACTGGTGACCCTCGTGCGACTTCTGCCCCGGCCGTGTGGGGGGGGGGCACGGGGCAGGGGCACTTGGCAGCACTGCCTTGCGGGCGGCTCTGATGTCACAAACCGGTGGCCTGGGTCATTCCCATGCTAGTAACGCCCCCTCGCTGCACCCACGGTGGTGCGGTGCTGGGGGGCAGCGGAGGGGAGATGGGGTCGAGGGCAGATGTGGGCAGTGCTGGGAGTGGGTCCAGCCCTGGCGTGTCCACCCCGCACCCCGGAGACCGCAGAGGCTGCAGCTCCTACCCCAGTGGTTAAACGCACCCCAGGTGCTTGCGTCGTCTCTCCCAGCCGGGCCGGTGGGGACCTCTGCTTTGTTCCGTGGCTGCTGAGCACGGGCCCCAGCACCCACCGGCTCCCAGCTGCACCGCCCTGCCCCTGGCCCGCGGCCCGTACGGCCTCTCCGCCAGCCCTCCAGAGCCGGAGGCCCTGGCCCGGGCATCTCTCCCACGGCCACCCTGCTCGGACAGGGAAGATGTGTCCTGGTCCCCAGCGAAACCTGCTTCAACGCAACTTCAAGCCACGTGTCCTGCCCTCCACACAAGGGGAGTCGTCCTGGCTGCCCAGCACGCAGGGGGTGCCAGGGGGGCTGCTTGTCCCCGGGCTGCAGAGCTGAGCGTTGGCGTCTGGGCTTTGCCGGTGCTACCTGGGGCCAAGGGGTCCTTCCCCCTCCTGTTGCTTCACGGCCGTGGCCCCCCCTGTTTTCTGGGGAGGCAGGGGTGGGAGTGATGCCCAGGGCTGTGTCGGGGTCGATGGTAGTTTCATGAAGAGTTTAGATGGTGGGTTTGGTTTGTCTGGGCTGGTTTGGACGGGGCGGATCCTGGACAGGATGTGAGCTCTGGGCTGGGGCAGGGTTGACCGCTGGGGAGCGAGGGCAAACCCACTTCCAGCCCCGCTTCTCCAGCCCCTGCAGGGCGATGGCAGAGGCTGGAGACGGGCTTCGCTCTGTGGCCATGGGGGGCAGGACGAAGAACAATGGCCTCCAGCTGCAACAGGGGAAACTGAGGCTGGGGCGACGGGGCAGCTGTGGGCTGTGCTTGGGCCAGCAGGGCCTGGGCCCTGGAGACGTGGTGCAGTCACACCCGACAGCTCCCCAGCGCTGGCTGCGCAGCCCTCAGCTGCGGGGTGCACTGAGGGCCCTGCGCGGAGCTGGCCCTGGCCCTGGCGAGCCGTTCCCTGGCGTGGTTCCTGCTGTCCCCCCGGCTGCTGCGGCCTGTGGTGCCAGAGCCCAGGTGTGCGGGGCGGAGCCCCCCATATATGGGCAGGCCACTGTGATGCGTGTGGTGGGTGGGGCCTGGGTGGCCCTGCCCTTCACACCTGCAGTGGCTTGGCAGAGGCAGTGCTGGCAACATCATGGTGCGCTACATCCACTACCTGCGCCGCTACCAGCACCAGCGCACACGGCGCGGAGCACGGTGCAGCCGGACGCGGCG
>NW_005843509.1:2612-3603 GCF_000455745.1 Alligator sinensis
AGGGGGGTGGCCCATGGGACATGTCCTGGGTGCACGGGGCACCGGGTTGCCCTGCACTCACTGCCCCGCTCTCCCCCAGCCCGGCGCTGCTCCCACTACCGGCGCAGCGTGATCTTCTGAACCCGCCACCGAGACCCCAGCACTGACGCCGTGCCGTCGAGACCCCCCAGCGAAGACCCCCCAGCTGAGACCTCCCAGCAGAGACCAGCCCGGGAGCCGCCCGGACAATAAACCAGCTCCGCGCAGTCGGCTGTGACCGTTCCTGCACCGGCCGGGGCTGCATCTCCAGAGGGTCCGGGGGGGGGGGAACTGTCCCCCCGGCAGAGGCCGCAGGGCCCGGCGCCGGGCCCAGGCTGGGAGGAGTGGGGAGTCGTGGGGCCTGGGCCGGGACAGGCAGGATGGACCCACACATCGCCCCTCGCCCCGTGGCTCTGAGCCCTGGCGTGGAGGGTACTGACAGGGCTGGGCAGGGGAGGGTCCGCCAAGCGTCCCGTGGAGCCCAGCAGGGGCCTGGTCCCCACCTGTCTCCATGCCGGGATGGGGCAGCCTGGGGGTCTGCAGCTTGGGCTCATGGCTTGGGCTGGGGGGCCTTGGGGCCCCTTGTGGCCTCTCCTGGGTGACTGCCACACTAACCGGGGCAGGACGGGCTGTGGGGGTACGGGGGGGTCCCCACTTCCATTCCCTCCAGCCCGGGGCAGCAGCCTCTCCCTCCCAGTGCTGTGGGGCAGGGACCCTGGGCCTTGCACCCATTGCACACACGGTCTGCAGACAGTGAGGGGCGATGGGTCGTGGGGGGCGCAGTAACCCCGAGGCAACGGGGGAGGCAGGGCACCGGACACGGCGCGGAGCAAGCAGGCAGGAGACGAGGCTGCAGCGGTGGGTTTAATGCGGGCGGTCTGGTTAGGTGCTGGGCTGCAGCAGCTCCTCCGTCCTGGTCCGGGGGGTCGCGGTGCCCGTGGCGGGCACGGAGGCTGGCCAGCTTCATCTCCGC
>NW_005843509.1:3797-32218 GCF_000455745.1 Alligator sinensis
AGCGTCTCGCCATCGTGCCCAGCGCCTGCCCCGCGGTGCCGCCTCGGGCTGCTCCTGCCCTGTGTGGGATGGGTGCAGGCAGGGGCCGGGGACCCCCACCCGGGTCACAGCTGCGTGGCCGTGTTAGGGTGGCGTCGCCTGGCAACCCCGGGACACCCCTGGGGCCTCTATGAGCATCACACAGCCCTGGGGTCCCATGGGGGCTGGAGTAGGGGGTTTGTGCGCACTGAGCATGGGGTCTCCCCTCTCTCCGACTCCACCGGTGGCTTGACCCTTTCCCTGGGGGTTTTCTCCCCTTTCGCTGTTCTCGGCAGCCGTGATCCCTCACCTTCCCCCAGGTCCCATTGTGCGTCCTGGCTCGGTGCTGGGATCCTGGCGCTGTCCTGATCCATCCCAGGACGAGGGGCACCACTGAAATGAGCAGGTGACGGGTTTAAAGCCAATGAGAGATGGGACTTTTCTATGCAAGGCGCAGCGACTGCATTGCCCCAGGCGGGGTGGGGGCAGAGAGCAGAGCCAGGGGCAGCAAGGGGCACATGGCTGTAGGATGCATCTGCTCGCGGCTGTGGAGCAGAACGGGCGGAGACATTTCCTCCAGCATGTCTCACCCCATAATGTGGGGTGCCAGGGAGGGTGCTGAATAGGGAATGGGTCACTTGAGAGGTCCGGTTCAGCGCTCTCCCTCTATAGCATCCCCCCCTGTTGCAGTCAGAGACAGGACATGGAGCTAGCAGGACCATTAGTCAGACCAGTCTGGCCTGGCGGCTGCTCTTATGTGACACAAAACCCTTCTCGTTAACCTCTGCCCCCACCCAAGCTCCCTTCTTCCTCCCTTCTGAGGGTTGCTGTGAACCATTTCTGGGCGCTAAGGGTTAATGATAACATTTCTTCTGATCCTTCCCACCCCAAAAGATGCCCCAGGTGTTGCAGTGCCTGGCAGGTCCCGGAAGCGGAGCAGTGTCTGGGCTGTGGCGGATGCAAAGCAAATCGCTCTCTGACAGAACGGGCAAGAATGTGCTCCCGGAGGGCACGTTCCTGGGCAAGCCCGGCCTCCGCCCGGCTGCCTGCAGGGACTTCTGCGTGCATACGGGACAAGCTGAGAGCTGCTGGCTGCAGCGAGACATTTGAGGTGTGGGGCAGGTGCCCAATGCCTCGTGCAACCAGCTGAGACTCCTCCAGCTGTGCCGATCACGGGGGACGGGGCAGCTGGGGTTGGACCCCAGGTCACAGCCCACGGGAACAGAGCCCTGAGTCAGGGGAGCGGGAGCAGGCAGGTCAGGGGGCCGAGGTCTGTAAGCACCGGTCAGCCTGAACTGGGCCACGAGCCACGATGCGGTCAGGACCCAGCATTTCTCAAGCAAAGGGGTTCAGGCTGGAGACCAGGACAAGGAGAAACTAGAAGTAAGGGTAGATTTGCACCTTATAGACTAACCAAAGCAGTTGTCTATATCTATATATCTATATCTCTTTATAGATATATATCTATATATCGGTGTATCTATACCTACCTAGGTAGATAGATAGAACTATCTACCTATCTAGAAATCTATGTAAATATATCAATATCTCTTTCTGTATACTGGCATCTATCTATCTATCTATCTATCTATCTATCTATCTATCTATCTATGACTCAAGATAAGACTTCAGAGCCCCTGTTTAAGCTGTAGGTAACTCCATCTGGTCTGCAGGTGATTTCTTGTCCTGCGATTCCCCATTCAAATCGGTGCTTAAAGGTTCACTACCTGGGAACAGCCGCCCGCAGGTCAGCGACGGGGCATCTGGGGGACATTACCATGTCTGCCCCAGGCCGGCGTGGGTTTCTGCAGCTGATGTCAGAGCGGTGACCATTCGCTCCGTCATGGAGAGATCATGCGGTCTGCCCTGTGCAGGTGGCAGAGATGTGCTGTGAGCAATCATATGGACACATGCTTGGAGGAAAGGGGCATCGGTGGCTTTGGGGCAGGGAGCGAGGGGCACTGGCTTGGCATCAGCCCTGCCTGGACCTCAGTGCTGGAGGCTGCCAGCAAGAGACAAACAGGGAAAACCTTGCTCGGCCTCGGTCACTCTCCCCTCGACTGTGTGACCCAGGAGCCTGGGAGAGACCAAGCTAGGGTCTGACTGTGTACAGTGCAGCTCTGATGTCCTTATGGCGGGTGTGACAGGTGAATGACCCCCCCAGACGCTATCATCCACGTTATTTGGTCTGGCGACGTTGTGGTCTGTATGGATATAGGGGCAGAGAAGGCAACTGGGTGTCCGTTGTCCAGACCAAGGAGCCAGGAGGCAGGACCCAGGGGATGAGGAACCAGGGGCTGCAGCCCAGGGCTAAAGACGAAGGCACCTGGGCTCTACCCGCCAAGACCCGGTTGCTGCATCTAAGCCGGCAGCCATAGGAAGGTTAAGGCACTGGTCCTGGGCCAAGGGCCTCAGCAAATGGGCTCCCCCCTAGGAGCGAGAGGCAGGCAGCGGGGCATACATACGTGCATGTGCATGTGCATGGCCGCAGGCATGCGGGTGGCCAGGAGCCTGGCAGAGAGCAACTCCGTGCCCAGTGCCGGTAAATCTGCGGAGGGGAAGGAGGGGAGTAAGGGGGGCAAATTGAAGGCCTCACAGTGAGGGAGGGGGCTGGGGCAGGGACAGGGGCTGGGACACATAGGGGATGCCTGTGCAGGGCCCCCCGGGCAAACACAGCAGAGCAAAGAGACCCGAGCAGAATACTAGTCCAAGCATCTGGGCAAATAATTTGAAAAGCTCTGTGTCTGAAGCCAGGCTCCTAGGTGAATCGGGTCCTTAGCACACTTGAAAATCTTCAGGCCACTTCTCTAGATACCCAAAATCTCTAAAGCCTAAATGTAGGGCTCTGTGTTTAAATAACATGCAGATGTACACGTTTTAAAAAGGGGAGAGTCTCCAAAAGGCTACCCACAAACAGACGAATCAAAGAAGAATCAAACCGGCCAGGAGGCATGCTCTAGTTTAGTACGTAACAAATGCAGTCAGGCTGCTCAAACCACCACTATAAGCTATCTTTTATTAGACCAACTAAAATCGTTGGAAAAGTTCTTCTTTGCAAGCTCTCGGGTACAAACACCCTTGTTCAGGCAGAGGGAGCGTCTGCAGGTGCGTTGTGCTAGTCTTGGACGGCTTATCCCAGAAGCCAATATGCAAGAATGCCAGTCAGTGAAAATGTAAATTGTGGCAGACGATGGGTAGGTAGGGTGGGAGGGGCGGGGGGATGCTGACGTCTAGCTGGAGTCTTTGGGTAGAGGCAATATATTTTATTAGACCAACTAAATAGTTGCAAAAAAGTTGTTATTTGCAAGCTTTCGGGCACACGCGTCCTTCCTCAGGCAAAATAAATAAATAAATAAATAAAAAAAAATGGTGAGAGATATGAAAGATGGTCAGAAATCCCTTAGGTATGAAAAAAGGCAGTCTTTAGAAAGCTGTTCTGCAGGAATGCAGATTTAGGAGGGCTGCAGGGAATAAAAGTAGGTGCCAGCCAGGTTGGGGGGGGCCATAACATCAATGTTAAAAATGAGTCCTGGTTGCTGAAATAGACTTTTTGAAATGTACTTGTAGCTGGTAAATTGTAGAGAGGTACCTGGGGTATCCGATGTTAGGCAGGCTATAATGTGCCATAAATCCGATCCTCAAAGGGAGTTTACAAAACACCTTTCGGCGATGAGCCTACGAACTTCACTTCATCAGCTGCCTGGGTACAAAAACCAGGCAGTGGGGCTGCAAGAGATTAAAACATTTAAGTAATCTTCACCAATTGGCAGATAACTGCTGTCAATGTGTTCAAAAAAAGAAGTTCCCATTGTATCAGTGTCCCTGAGCTTAAAAATGGTGGTGGCAGCCACTGAACTGAAGCTCGTTGAATGAACTTTAGTTCAAGCTCTTCCAGCACCATATTGAAGTGCCGGGATGCTGATACATGTGACGCAGGAGGCTGCTGGAGCGCACCAAAAAAAAAAAAGGTTCATTTATGTCAGCAGTTTAAAATGCCTTGCATTATTAGTGTTACTATTATCAGATTGGCATCGGCCGATATGTTTGGTTAATAATCGTTTATCGGTATTAGCTAAGAAATGTGATGGTAGCATTAAGAAACAGGTGTGATGGGGATACAAAAGAGGGAGATTTACAGTATATGAAGTTTAGCACGTGTTTAATGTTTCAGGAATGATAAAAAAAATTGAGATGTATTGTGTAGGCCTACTGCCTTATTTTAATTGCAAGAATCACTAACGGTATTCTTACTTGAGGCTATTGGTATTTTTCTTGTAGTAGTTTACCATAGTGTAAGTACAATGTAAAATGTGAATTTAAAAGAAATAGTCAAGTCAGAGTCTACACGACCACTAAACAACAACATCATTCCTTTCATGGTATTATACATTTATGGCGGTCCCATGCAGCTGAGTCATTTTTCCTAAGGCAGTTGTTTTATTCAGGTTTATGTGTTGCAAAATTGAGTAGCCGATTTTGACATCACATGTTGTGCTTTATTTATTAATGCACCATGTAAACATTTAACGGGTGTATTTATTAATGCTTTTTAATACATTCATGTTTATAATGGGGTGTGGGGGGCCTCCGATTTTCTGTTTGCCCAAGGCCCCAATAAATCTTAATTTGCCTCTGTCGGCAGCCCATCCATGCAGGCAGCTGGCGTCGTTAGGTCACCAAGCCCATTAGGGTGAGCAGGGCCAGCTGGGGATGAATTCGGCTGCTTGCCCCAGAACCAGCCCCCACCTCTTTATTATAGGCCCATCAGTCTTACCTCAATCCTGGGGAAGCTCTTTGAGAAGATCATCAAGGAGCACATTTGTGATGGGCCGGCATCAGAAATGATGCTCAGGGGCAATCAGCATGGATTTATTAGGGGGAGATCATGTCAGACCAACCTGATTGCCTTTTATGATCAGGTCACAAAGGCCATGGACGCAGGTGTCGCGGTGGATGTAGTCTTTCTGGACTTCAGCAAGGCCTTTGACACCGTCTCTCACCCCATCCTAATTAATAAACTAGGCGACTGTGGCATAGACGCCTACACGGTCAGATGGATTGCAGATTGGCTGAAGGGTCGCACTCAGAGGGTGGTGGTGGATGGATCATATTCGACTTGGGGGGAGGTGGGTAGTGGAGTCCCCCAGGGCTCGGTCCTGGGCCCTGCGCTGTTCAATTTCTTCATCAGCGATCTTGATGTTGGGGTGGAGAGCAACCTGTTTAAATTCGCTGATGACACCAAAATTTGGGGGGAGGTGAGCACGCTAGCAGGGAGAGAGAGATTGCAGAAGGATCTGGATAGGTTACAGGGGTGGGCAAACAGGAACAGGATGTGTTTCAATACGGACAAGTGCAGGGTGCTGCACTTGGGTAGTAGGAACCAGCAGCACACTTATAAGATGGGGAGCTCCCTACTTGAGAGCACGGAGGCGGAAAGGGATCTTGGTGTCATTATTGACTCCAAGATGAACATGGGCCGACAATGCGAGGTCATGGTTGGCAGGGCTAACCGGACCTTGTCGTGCATCCACAGGTGCATCTCGAGTAGAGCCAGGGAGGTGATCCTCCCCCTCTATGCGACGCTGGTCAGGCCGCAGCTGGAGTATTGTGTCCAGTTCTGTGCGCCCCATTTCAGGAGGGATGTGGACAACATGGAGAGGGTCCAGAGGAGGGCCACCCGCATGATCCGGGGACAACAGGGCAGACCCTACAGTGAGAGACTGCGGGACCTGAACCTATTCAGCCTCCACAAGAGAAGGCTGAGGGGGGACCTGGTGACCGTCTATAAACTCACTAGGGGGAACCAGAAGGGTTTGGGGGAGACGCTGTTTCCCCTAGCCCCCGCTGGCATAACAAGGAGTAATGGGCACAAGTTGATGGAGAGGAGGTACAGATTGGACATCCGAAAAAACTACTTCACAGTTAGGGCGGCTAGGAGCTGGAACCAACTTCCAAGGGAGGTGGTGCTGGCCCCTACCCTGGGGATCTTTAAGAAGAGGCTGGATACTTACCTGGCTGGACTCATTTGAGTCCCGTTTTTGTTTTTAGGGTGAGTGGTTTTGTTTGTGTTTTTGGGTTGTTCTCCCGCCCTGGCGGGGGGGCGGGCTAGAAGATCTATTAGGTCCCTTCCGACCCCGAAACTATGAAACTATGAAACTATGAAACTGCCCCCAGTCTCTCCATGAGACCGGGCTGAGAATGACGGAGGGCCGGCACCTGGGCTCCTGGCTCCTTGAAACTCGTTTGAGACTGGATTTGACCACATGGCCGGCCCTGAATGCACCTGGCTGGGACAACCAAGGGAGCCTTCAGACCCTGCTCAGCTGTGAGAGCTTCCCCGATGGCGCAGGCACGTCTCTAAGCCCTGAGTTTGGAGGGGCTGAGCCCTCACAGCAGGAACGTTTGTCGAACCCTGGGACTGGCAGGGACCTCTGGGGCACATGGTCCAGGCTTGCTCCAGTGCTCCGACGCCAGCCCAGACAGACACCGTCCGGCCTCTCCCGTAGCTAACCGTGGCCCTATTATTCATGATGTGCTAGACCCCGTGGCATCTCCCTGCTGGCACAGAGGCTGCCGTGCTATTTTCATCGCAGCCGCTTAACAATTCAGCTGATAATTATTTCTAAATCTTGATGATCTTTGGCAATTTCTGATTTCCAATTACACCCACATTGTCTGCAGCAAGTGGAAGAGGAAACATTCTTTCCCTTCCATAAATTAGAATACATTTCCTGCTTTCCTCTTCTGGTGCCATATTCCAGGGCGCATTAAGCTGATTATCAAAGGTCTGTGGATAGTCCCTCTTGTCATTAGAGACAACTCGTGCTCTATTACACGCTCAGCCCAAAGCAGGGATTAGCGTGATGCTTGTACATCGCCCAGCCTGGTCCCAGCCCGGGCAAGAGGTGTGAAATGCTCCTCGGTGCAGGCTCCTCAAGCAGGCTGTGAAATGGCTCCTCAGTGGACGCATCTACACGAGACACTTAACTGCGCATTAGCATAATTTATTGTGAAGTAAGCACGTGCGTCTACACGTGCACATGCTTACTTCACAGTAAATTTCCCTAATATCAAGTAAATTTGCTGCAAATGCAAGTAGCAAATTTACTCATCATTAGTAACGGCGCCGTAGCTTGTGCAGATGACCGACCAGGAGCAAATCTGCTCCCTATCAGCTGTCCTCCAGGGGTGGGAGCTTGCCTCCTACCCTGGCAGCAGGGAGCTCCAAGCCCCGCACTCCAAGATCATGACTTCAGAGTGGGGCTGGGAGTTTGTTCTCAGCCCCAGCTCTGCCATTGCAGAGCAGGGCCTAGGTACCAGCTCCTCAGCCCCCACTTCACAACTGAAGCAGGGCTGGGAGCTCCTTGCATGGGGACAGTTCCCTGGGCAGCCTGGAGTGCCCCTGGCCAGGACAGTTCCCAGACAACCCCAGGGTGCATGGGGAAGCACATGCAGCTTGGAGAGGCTGAGGACTAACCTGGGGCAGTCCCCAGCCAGCTCTGGGCTGCACATGCAGACTTCCCTGAGCAGCCCAGGGCTGGCGGGGAACTGTCCAGGTCGGGGCAGGTCCCAGCACCATGCCCCAATCAGGTGATCGAGGCATGGGGCTTGAAAAGAGCTACAGGGGTGGGGTAGGTCCCAGCCCTCTTCCCCGATCCACCAATGGGGCAGATAGCAGTGAGCTAGCTGCTAGCTGCCCCACCGGCGGATGAGGCAGGGGGCTGGGACCTCCCTCTCCCCTGCAGCTCTTTCCAAGTCCCTTGCTCCTGATCGAGGAGCCAGCCAGGGCCAGGAGCTCTCTGCTGCTGCAGCACAGGGACACTGTTTTTGCTCCAGCAGTGGGCACCCCCCAACCCTCCTGCCCAGTGCTCCCTGCCAGCCCCTGGGCTAACACCTGGGGGGGGGGCTGGAGCTCCCCCCGCTGGCTGCTCCCTAATCCTCACATGTGTAGATACCTATCCAAAAACCCTGCACAGTAAATCTAGGCTGGAGTAAATGCATGTGTAGACGCACCCAGTGAGAAACGCACTGTGGAAGCAAAGGATGGCTGAGGCCTCAAGGGGGGAGAGAGAAATTCCTTAGATAAGAGGAAGATGACCATTAAACTGTCTTGAAGGACACAAGACTGATAGCCCCAAGGCGGGAAAAGTTAGTTTAGGCAACCCTTTGTCTTGAATCTATAAAAGGTTGATTGCCCTGGATGTGAATTAGAGAGGCCACAGCAGAAATCTTCCTGTAAGGGTCTCTCTCCGATAGCTATCGAAATAAAGTTTCTACCTGACCTGATTCCAAATTCTACAGCGTGTTTTTTCCACGACAGCACAGAACCTGATGAAAGCTTCAAGTTGCTGAAAACTGAAAAAAAAGCAATTCTAAATGATACGTTTATCAACATAATCATTAATAATAATATTTATAGTATCAGTTATGATATAAGATGTCATATAGGAGTATTATTGAGGATGACAATGCCAATAGTAATAAAAGTTTCATTTAGGATTATTACTGATGGTGATAATAATTATATTAATAGTAATATTATTATGATACGTTATTAGATATAGTTGTATGTATATTATATGTGTTATGTCATCTTATATGCATTATGGAATAATGTATATATCACATTATGTAACTTTGCATATATATAACATTGCACCTATTGTGTAATATATGTAATATTGTAAATGCTATGCAATATTTATTTCATTGATTAAATATTTCATTCATTATTGATAGTATTATAATAATTATTATATAATGATAATATCACTATAAGTATAATCACATATTATATTAATAATATATTATCAATAATACAATAATACTGTTATTATCAATACTATTAATATTAACAATATGAGTTAGTAATTTAATTTTAATGTGATCATACTATAATAGTAATGTATTATAATGATAACAATAACAACAACAACAATTTAATTATAGTTACTTTTAGCTGGGAAAAAAAGGCATTTTGTTTTCCTGAAGAGGAATCAGTTTCTCACGAAATGACTGGCAACGAGCCCTGGGATCCCTTGCCTAGCCTTTCCCTCCCGTTAGCCCCGCCACGGGGATCTGCGGGCGCATGGAAAGGCCACGGCTGCACATTCAGCTCCTGGGACATGCAGGGAAAGGCAGGAGCTCCCGAGCCTGGGAACTGGGGGAGGATTTTCTACTGGGAGCGTTTTCAGGTGGAAAACGCCAACTCCAGGGGTCCTGAAGGAAGTGGCGGCAGTGTCTCAGTTCTCATAAGGATCCCCGAACGGTGGGGCTGGCAGGGCCTTGGGGGTTGGAGGAGGCTCACATCGAGCCCAGCCCCTGCAGCACCAGCCGTGGCACGCCTGGGACCGCGCTGCTCTTGCCCTGTTCTCTCTTGGGGCATAGTCGGGGGTATCTGTGCTGCAGCTGCTGGTGCTGGGGGGCTGTGTGTTTCCTCGGAGGCCTTGATGCCACACAGAAACTGGCCACAAGGCTCCGTTTTGGGGCAAAACCTCGACCAGGCAGATCCTGACAGCGTCCGTGCACCCACGCGCCCGTCCCAGGGGCTGCAAGAGATCAGCCCTGGATGCTGGGGGTGAGCCACAGCTATAACTCACAACTGCTTGTGTCCCTGAGCCTAGGCACATCCCAGGACCCTAGAGTTGTGGGGCTAGCAGGGACCTGCAGGGTCACATCCAGTCCAGCCCTGCCTGGGGCAGGTTCAGCCCCGTCCAAACCAGCCCAGACAAACCCTGTGTCCGACTTCAGAGCAACACGACAGTCACCCCTGGCACAGCCCTAGGCATCGCCCCCGCCCCCGGGATGCAGTGGGGCCGCGGCCGCCAACGTCCTGCTGCTGCCAGGGGGGCCGTGGATGCTGCAGAGAGCCCAGGCCCAGGCCATGCCCCCCTTTAGAGGAAGGCAAAACCCCGCAGTGTGCACCAGTCTGAGCAGGGGGGCAATCCCTTCCTGCCCCAGTGCAGCGTGGGGCTGAGCCTGAGCGCGGGGGCAAGACCCTCCAGGCGGGACCTTGCGGGGTTGGTGCCGGCAGGAGCATTGGCACAGCCCAGCCCCATCCCAAACACCCAGCACCTCTGGGGAAGGGGGAAAAAACTTTAGTAGCAGGTGAAAAAAATTCCCTAGTGAAAAGTTCAAAGATTTCCAGGTTTCCTCTTCTACAAGTCGAGAGCAGTTCCGTTCACCCCTGGCATTTCCAGAACAAATCTTGACAACTGGTGAGGAGAGACTGGGGGAGCTGGGCTGATTCAGTCTGCAGAAGAGAAGACGGGGGAGGGGATTGAATAGCAGCCTTGCAGGGGGGCTGCAAAGAGGATGGAGCTGGGCTGTTCTCAGTGGGGGCAGATGACAGGACAAGGAGCAATGGGCTCAAGCTGCAGCAAGGGAAGTTGAGGCTGGATATTAGGAAGAAGAGGGTGGTGAAGCACTGGAACAGGCTCCCCAGAGAGGTGGTGCAGTCTCCATCCTTGGAGGTGTTGAAGACCTGGGTAGACAAAGCCTTGGCAGGGAGGTTGGAGCTGGGGCGGGTCCTGCTTGGGGCAGGGGGTTGCACTAGATGTGACCTAGATTCATAGACGTTCGGGGCTGGAAGGGACCAGGTCCAGGCCCCCTGCTCGCAGGCAGGAAAGCCTGCTGGGGTCAGATGAGGTGACCCCTCCTGAGGTCCCCTCCCGCCCTCCTTGTCTGTGACTCTGTGAACTGTACTCGGTGACCCGAACCCTCAGACTTCGTTCTTGCTACTTCTGCTCTCCTGGCTATCACCGGCTGCATTGCTTGCTCTTCACTATCAGCTTTAAAACCCTGCGGCCCCCTCGGCGTGCCGCCACCGGCACCCAGCGTGAGGCCAGTGCTCTCAGCAAAGCCTCCATTTACTACTGCCGATGCTGGAGGCTGCAGGGAGGGAGGAACGGGGGAAAACCCCGCTCAGTCCCGGTCCAGCTCCGCTCTCTGCCGCCGTCTGATACAGGACTGGGCGAGACGGACCCGGGGCCTGACCTAGGACATGGCAGCTCTTGGGTTTCAGCGCAGTGTAAGAGCGATGCTGCCCCCGTGACGGTCCAGAAATGGTGCAAGGGACAGGGACGTCTTTGCGCGATGCCGTTGGGATAAAGGCAGCCGAGGTGTTGAACGCGAGGCGTTGTTCTGCTGGTCTCTGATCACAGCTGCCGGAGTCTCAGACGCTTTGATCAGCGTTTGTATCACGCGTGACTGCAGCCAGAGATGTGCGCCGGGGGTGGCCTCGGTGGCGTAGGCATGTGCAGGCTGAGGCCACCTCCGGCCGCCCCGCCTGGGGCGAACACATGAGCTCCTCCGGCTGGTGGCACTGAACCCCGTGATGGGGGTTGAGGGGAGGGAAGATGCCCAGGACCCCATGGGTGCTGGGGCACCCCATAGGACATCCCAGCGTCCCTCTATGAAACCTTTGCCTTTCCAGCAGGCCAGGCGGGGGGTGTGATGCCCCGAGTCTCTGTGTCCTGGGTTTCCCTTTCCTGCCCCCCTGTGACATCAGTGCCAGGCAGCATAGCCCTGCCGACGTGACACAATGGCAGGCCTCTGCACCCCTGGGGACATCCCTCCAGCTGGGCTGGGCTGGGCAGCTCACGGTGGGATGAGCAGCCGTGACTGCAGTGCATGGGCCGAGCGGGAGGTGAGGGCATCTCTGTGGTGGGGCATGAGCCTGGAGCAGCTTGCTCTCGGGTGCCCGATTCCACCTGCAACCCCCTTGTAGACCTGGCGTGCGGCCCGTGGGCTCTCGCAGGGGTGTGTTGCACCCACAGCGTGCCCTGAGCAGGCTCTGCTCACATGCGTGAGACCTGCGTGAGACCCAGGTCCATCATACCCAGTCCCCACGGGGTCTGAGCAGGGCTTTCCCTTGTTCTCTCTCCTTTTGGAGATGTGGAGACCAGAGCTGGGCGCTGTGTTCAAAGTGTGGCCGCCCCAGGGATGGGTCAAGGGGCATGACGCTACGCTGCGCCCTGCTCAGGGGACCCCTCTGTGGCGAGGCTGAGAGCATCTGCGGGCAGCCCCGTGGGTGCGCAGTCTGGGGGGTCGAGGGTGGATCGGGGCTCAGCAATAGCTGGCTGCCCCCGGCCAGCCCCACCTCGGCCTGGCCTGTCCTGTCTCCGCAGGGAGAGTCCTGGAGCTGAGGCAATGCTGCTGCCGGTGTCCACTCCCTTCGCCTGGGACGTGCCCCGCAGCGCCCAGGCCGTGGTACGTGGCCTGTCGTGGGGCCTGTGCCTCGTGGCCTCCCTGCTGCACGTGGTGGTGCTGACCCACGCCCTCTACTACCTGCTGGTCTTCTCCCTGGTGCCCGGCGTGGCCCTCTACGAGCACGTGCTCCCGGCCGTGCTGCGGTTTTTGGAAGCCCTGGAGCCCATCGCGGACATCTTCTTCCAGGACGTACTGCGGGCGCTGGGCATCGTCCTCGCCTCCCTGCTGCTGCCCGGGTCCCTCTTCTTCTTCCTGAAGCTCGTGCTGCTGCCCCTGTCTTACCACCTGGCGCGGCTCCTCTTCTGAGCGGGGGCACGGTGCCAGCGCCTCGCAAGGCTGGGGGAATAAACACGGCAGCTGCATGGGGGGCATCACGGACTCTCTTAATGGCATGGAGCAGCGGCCCTGTGCGGGCATCCTGGCCCTGGGGAGGCAACCCAGGACGACCCTTGCCCGCTTCCCTGTGCCCCTCAGCAGCCCACCATCCGCTTGTGTTGGGAGAGACTGATGGTGTCCCCATGGATGTTCCCCAGATGCTGGGTTCCCAACCCCAGGACCCCTGAAAAACTCCCTGGTTTATCTGTACAACCCCCAGCTCCATCTGAGCCAGCCCAGGCCTCATCGATACCCTGAACTGCAGCCCCAGATGCAGCTGCTGCCGCCTCTCTGGGCATCTCTGCCAGGGCCAAACCCCTGCACCCCACGGAGGAAGTGCTCCCTGCCTCACAGCCCACCTCAGTCTTCCTAGTTGCAGTTTGAAGCCCATTATTGCTTGGCACAGAGAGCAGCTGACCCCCTGCCCTATACCGGCTTGAAGAGCCCCACTGCTCTCATGGGTTTCCCAGAGCCTGGTACCTCCTTGCTGGCCTCTTCCCATGTTGTGCAGGTCTTGGCTGAAGTCTGGGGGTCTCACCTGGTTGCAGGACCCCGGGGGAGGTCTTGGCTGCACTGGATGGAGGAGGGGAACGCCTTCCTGGGAATGCAATGCGGGGCAGGACCCCCAGCTGCACCCACAGTTTAAAGTCACGTGCCTGGCAGGTGCAGAGCATTTCCATCCAGACAGTGTGGGAGTCACTTCACTTCACGGCTCATTATAATCTACGTGGTTCCTTCTAAACTCTCCACTCCACCGGTGTGAATGAACCTCTCTCCTTCTTAATGGTCTTAATGGTCTTGATGTTCCACTAATCCAGCGGGCCTTTCTCCTGCCATGCTGCTGTCTGCAAGCTGCTCCTGGTCATGGAGCTCCTATCTCCCAGCCCTGCACACGGGTTTGAACTCCAGCTAAAAATATGAACTCAGGTGTGCAAATGTTAACTCCAGTGAGCATGAACTCAGGGATGCCAGTAACTTTCAGGGAGGCACTGGATGCGCTGCCCAAATGCTCAAGAGGGCAAGATATTGTTTTACAACATCTGTTTTGGACCTAAAGAAATCTCCTGAGGTTCAGCAAGGACAAGTGCAAAGTCCTGCACTGAGGAGGAGCAACCCCCTGCACCAGTGCAGGCGGGGGGTGACGGGCTGGGCAGCAGCTCTGCAGACAAGGACCTGGGGGGGCAGGGGACAAGAAGCCAAACAGGAGCCAGCAGGGTGGCCTCGGTGCCAAGAAGGCTACCGGTGTCCTGGGCTGCATGGGTAAGAGCGCTGCAGCAGATGGAGGGATGTGATTCTTCCCCTCTATTCAGCACTGGGGAGGCCACATGTGGAGTCTGTGTCCAGCTGTGGGCCCCCCACTACAGAAAGGATGTGGGCACACTGGAGAGAGTCCAGCGGAGGGGATCAAAATGGCTGTGGGGCTGGGGGACAGGACTGGGGAGGAGAGGCTGAGGGAAATGGGCTGATTGAGTCTGCAGAAGAGAAGACTGAGGGGGGTTTGATATCAGTCTTCACCTCCCTGCAGGGGGGCTGCAAAGAGGATGGAGCTGGGCTGGTCTCAGTGGGGGCAGATGACAGAAGGAGCAATGGGCTCAAGCTGCAGCAAGGGAAATTGAGCTTGGATATTAGAAAAAACCTTTCTCCCGAGGAGGGCGGTGAAGCACTGGAACAGGCTCCCCAGAGAGGTGGTGCAGTCTCCATCCTTGGAGGTGTTTAAGACCTGGCTAGATGAAGCCTTGTCTGGGATGATGCAGTTGGGGCTGGTCCTGCTTGGGGCAGGGGGTTGGACTAGATGTGACCTGCTGAGGTCCCTTCCCACCCTTGTTGTCTGTGAGTCTGTGATTTAATCCAAATGAGGTCAGGACTAAAGGAACAGCAGCTTTTGTGTATTTTGCCTGATGTGTTGTGTTGTTTAATACATAAAGGATGACACAGAAAAGTAACGCACGTTCTAATACAGGTAGATTCGTCTTTGCTTCATTCATAAACAATAATCCAGCCCTGGGCCGCAGCATCTTAGAAGAGCTCCTAGTTTCTTCTTACCTGGGGAAAAATACCAACATGGGATGATGCACCTCACCGTCTGCACCCCCACATTTCAAAATCCTAGATCCATCCAGGCCTGCAGCAGCATGGCCCAAGCTCCTGTGGATTTTACTTGAAATAATTCACTGATGATTCACACAGTCCCAGAGCTGCGGGGCTGGCAGGGAGCTGCGGGGTCATATCCAGCCGAAGCCTGGCCTGAGGCAGGATCAGCCCCGTCCAAACCAGCCCAGACAAACTCAGTGTCCGTCCTCGGAGCTGCACAACACAGTCACCCCGATACAGCCCCAGGCATCACCCCCGGCCCTGCCCCGGGATGCAGGGGGGCCGCGGCCGGCAACGTCCTGCTGCTGCCAGGGGGGTCATGGGCACTGCAGAGAGCCCAGGCTGAGGCCGTGCCCCTGCTACAGAGGAAGCAACTCCCCACCCAGTTTGGACCAGTCCAAGCAGAGGGGAAATCCCTTCCTGCCCCAGTGCAGCGTTGATCGGACCCTGAGCACGGGGGCAAGACCCTCCAGCCGGGACCCCGCGGGGTTGGAGCCAGCAGGAGTTGTGGTCCATGCTCCCCCATAGCACCGTGTATCTGTGCACTGGTCCTTGCTGGATTCCCCAAGGCATCAGTGCCCCCCATCCCGCTGCCATCTGCACACAGATGCACCTGCCTGCCTTGCACACCCAGGCGGGGCCCTAGGAGCGGGTGCTGCCCCCCCGCAGGGCCAAGGCGCCCACATTCCACGTGCGGTTTGTGACATCACAAGGGCGCCCTGGGGCTGCCCAGCCTGGCTGCCACGATGCCATGGGGCAGGCGCCGCTCGCACCCGCGGGCAGGAAGAGCTGAGGCCGGGCGCGTGCAGGGGTGCGGAGCAATGCCCTGCTGACCCCCGGTCCGCACAGCAGGTATGGGCAAGTCGTGCCCCGCGCCCGCGGCTGCGCCTGCTGTTGGCCAGGTGGAGCCCAGGGGTCCCCGAAGGGCCCTTTATCTGGGGCTTGCTGTTGTATGCGGGGAGAGTCCTCCTCCAGCAGCTCGAAGGGTTGCGGGAAGGGGCCCAGCGTGGCAGGCAGCTACAGCAGCTCAGAGGGCAAAGGGGGTTATCCCCCTTGAACGGCACTGGGGGCTTCGCTGGAACATGGGGCTGATGCTCTGTTGGGCGGAGGGGGGGCTTGGCCCCGACCCCGACCCCGACCCCGACCCCGACCGGGGACAGCACCGCGGGGGCTGGCCGAGCCAGGGCCTGGCACCTGCACGGGGCAGCGTGGGGTGGGCAGAACGCCAGGGACTCTGCTCCATGTCCCTGGGATGCGCATCTCTCCTTGCCCGGCTCGTGCCTGTCTGCTCCGGATCCCGGTCCCCAAGCCGGGCTGGGCTGCTCTCACCACCCCACTGCCCCGGTCCGCGCTCAGGGCTCCCCGTGCCCCTCAGCCGCCGTCTCTGCTCCCCCAGGAGAGCGCGACCAGCGTGCGGGGCAGCGGAGCCGGCGCCATGCGTGCGGCGGCACAGAGCCTGCTGCGGGGCCTGCGCAGGATCATCTCCTTCGTGGTCACCGTCCTCTTCTGTGACCTCCTCCTGCGCCTGGGGCTGCTCTTGCTCTTCTTCCTCTGCCTCCCGCTCTTCGTGGCCTACGACCACCTGCTGCCGGCTGCCGTCGCCTTCCTGCGGGCCACGGTGCCCATAGTCGACGCCTTCGTCAACCGCCTGCTGCCCGCGGCCGCTGCCTTCATCCTCTCCCTCCTGCCGCCGCTCGTCCTCTTCTTCGGCCTCAAGCACCTCCTGCTGCCTCTCGGCCTCCAGCTCCTCCAGCTCCTCTGGTGAGGGCCCCAGCTCAATACAGCGCCGGCACTGCACTGTATTGAGCTCCGCGTCCTCCTTCGCACCCCGGCGGGTCCCGCCGGTCTCCCCTTCCCTGCGGGGCGGCTGCTGGGAGCGGGGGCAGCCGGCACTGCTGGTCTCCTGCAAGCCCACCGTAGCTTCTCCCATAGTCACAGACATGCTAGAGCTGCGGGGCTGGCGCGGACCTCCGAGGTCACCGAGCACGGGCATCGCTGCGCCCGGATCATCCCCCAGTGCCCGTCTAGCCTCTCCTTGAACGTATCGAGTGATGTAATGGCTCCTTGTTCTTCACTCCAGAGCTGCTTATTATCTCCGCTTGTTTCTCTTGCTCTCGATCTTCCGCTACTCAGGATAACTTTTCTGAAGGCAGTTTATCTGTCTGCCAGCTGCTCCTGGTTTCTCTCCTGTTTTATAACCTTGGAAACCCTTTAGCGCTTTTCAAAATCATAGCTCCCCTGCTGGAGACCAGGCTTCAGCAGCATCTAGGGGTTCAGCTTGAGTTAAGTCAGAAAGGGAGGATGAGTGAGCTGAAAATTTGGCTCTGTGCCTGATCTCTATGGGGAAAATCTCGCCCCCTTCCCCCTCGTCATTTTGCCTGTCAAAAGCAAGGTGTGTGTTGTATTCCAGGGAGGGTTGTATGCCAAAAAATACGGCATATGGCCCCCAGCTGGCCCTGGCTACTGCATGAGCTGGGTTGCCAGGGTCCTAATGCCCCCAAACTGCTCCCGCGGCCTGCTTGCTCTGTCAGTCCCAGGCAGGCGCTCCACTGCCAGGAGTCTCCGGCTGGCCTGCGGCTGCCGGTGCCCTGCTCCTGCCTCTTGATCTCTGGTGTCCAGCCCTTGGGTCTGGCCTGTCGGTCGCCTGGCTTTGTCCTGCAGCCTGGTTCTTTCTGCTGGCTGCAGCTCGGACCCCTGGCCTCCGGCAGCAGCTCCTGGATGAGCTCCGGGAGCTCCCACAGCCCAGCCCCATGCACCCGCAGCTGCCTGCTCCCAGCCCCCGTCTCGTAACTTCATGCTGGATCTGCCCAAAGTGACTGCCCAGTCCCTGCCCGTCTGTTTTAGGCCCCGCTCCCGTCCCAGTCATGCCCCAACCGCCCCGTGCTCCCTCGTGGAGCCTGCTCGCCACCTCTTTGCCCCCAACAAGGCTTTGCTGAAACCACCTCTACAAACTCCCAGGATGAAGCTGGAGATCTCACTCATCAGGCTCTCTGCATCTGCCTGGGCTCAGCACTGGGGGCTTGGAGAGGGGTGCAGGGAAGAAGGGCCGATGCTGCCTCCAGCAGGGCAAGGGAACAGGGGCTTGTTGCACCCCAAGCCCCAGGACACCAGAACCAGGGGGCATGGCTGAAATGAGCAGGAGACAGGTTTAAAATCAACAAGAGACAGGACTTCTCTATGCAACGCGCAGGAATTCATTGCCCCAGGAGGGGTGGGGGCAGAGAGCTCAGCAAGGGGCTGCACACATGGCTGCAGGGTGCATCTGTCCGTGGCTGTGGAGCAGGACAGGTGGAGACGTTTCCTCTGGCATCTCTCACCCTATAATGTGGGATGCCAGGGAGGGTGCTGAATAGGGGGAGGATCCCTTGAGAGATCTGGTTCAGCGCTCTCCCACCCCTGCTGCTGCCCGAGACAGGACATGGGGCTAGCGGGACCATTAGTCAGACCCAGTCTGGCCCGGCTGCTGCTCATATGAGACACAAAACCCTCCTTGCTGTAACCTGACTTTTAAAGGCAAGGCATGTGTTATATCCCGGGGTGTGTTGTATGATAGAAAATATGGCTGGTCACCCCCAGCTGGTCCTGGCTACCTTCTGGGGGAAGTTTAAAGGTTAATATGGACCGCTGCTGTGCCCCAGCGGATGCTCTTCTGGTTTAAAATGGACCCAATTGGGAAAGCTCAGAGACAAGAGGCTGCAAAAACCAAACCTAGCTCGGGCCACAAGAAACCCCAAACAAACCCCAACTTTTTTTTCACTTCTGACCCAGTAAAACTGCCCTGCCCGAGGGAGGAGGTGGGGGAGACCCTGACAGGTCCCGGGCCGCCCTGAGCTCTGGGGTCTGCTTTGCTTTGCCAGGTGGTTATGAAGCATCGACTGACCCTTGCCCAGCCCCTTTCCGAAGCCGGAGCCTCTGCAACGTCTTGCTGGGAGCAGCGAAACCCATCAGCCCTTTTCTTGTCCGATTTTTCCCTCTGCTGGAAGCTGCTCGCAAATGCGGCCAGGACCTGCTGCTTTCGGGAGGACTCATGTTTGAGTTTAGGGGCAAATCTCTCATTCCCCTGCAGCCTCTTGCCCTGGGAGGGCGATGCCCAGGGTCCCGAGGGGCTGGTCGAGTCTCACTGGAGAGGCTTTGAGACCGTGGAGCCTACAAAGCTTGTGCTCGGTGACCAGTGACCGGACCTGGCTTGAACCTGGGCTTTGTCTCCAGGAGAAGAGCTTGACCCAGGGCGACGGGAGCGCTCCTCTATCCCGAGGGGCAGGTGGGAGGGGAAACCTGGCTCTGAGCCTACAGGATTTCCTTTGTACCCGGTCCCACGTATCCCGGGAACCTGCTAATGCCAGCCCTGGGGTCACTTAGTGCCAGGGCCCGGTAGGGTCAGTGCCCTTGGTTGGAGGCAGGATCCTGCCAAGGGTTTGACCCACCGGCTTTCAAGTGCTTTGGGAACCTCCACCCCAGGTGCTTGCCCGAGTCCTGCAGTTGGAAATGGCTGTTAAATAATCAGAGATCAGAGCCCCAGAGCCGCGGGGCTGGCAGGAGCTGCAGGGTCACGTCCAGTCCAAGCCTGGCCTGAGACAGGATCAGCCCTGTCCGAACCCCGCAGACAAACCCCATGTCCGACCTCAGAGCCACACGACACAGTCACCCTGACACTGCCCCAGGCATCGCCCTCGCCCCTGTCCCGGGATACAGGGGGGCCATGACCACCAACGTCCTGCTACTGCCAGGGGTGGGGTGACCCCAGGCTGCGGAGGAAGGGGAAACCCCCAGCGTGCACCAGTCTGACCAGGGGCAAAATCCCTTCCTGCCCCAGTGCAGCGTTGGGCTGAGCCTGAGAGCAGGGGCAAGACCCTCCAGCCAGGACCCTGCGGGGTCGGTGCAGCAGGAGCATGGGCACAGCAGGAGCCCCATCCCCAGCCTGGGCTGCAGCACCAGCGCCTCTGGGGGAGGCTTCAAACCTCCTGACACACAGGGCAGGAAAGAGGGGAGAAGAGGGCAACCATCACAGCCCAGATGCCTGGGAGACCCCACAGCAGAGCACGGGCATCGCTGCGCCTGGATCATCCCCCCGCAGCGCCCGTCCAGCCTCTCCTCGCACCCTCCAGGGATGGAGACTCCCCGTCCCTGGCATCTCCTCAGCCCCCTGCTCGGACAGGGAAGATGTGTTTCCCAAGATCCAGCCTCAACCTGCTTGGCTGCAACTTCAGGGTCCTGCTCTCCGCAGCCAGAGAGACAAGGTGCTTTCGAGACCCCGGGAAGTGCCGCGAGCCCATTCTGGATCGGCAGATGCTGGCTGTGCGGAGGAAGCGCCCTGGTGCTTGTCGGCTCCGTGCCAGCGCTGCTCCTGGCTCTGGGACAGGTGCTGGAGTCCATGCCCAGAGCGGGCGGCCCAGGCTTGGGCGTAGCACTGGTACCTGCCTGGCCTGGCTCTCAGGGCCCCTCCGTGCCCAGCCCAGCTCCCTGCCCCCTGCCCCCAGCTCTGTCTAGCTCAGCCCCTTGCTTCCACCCCTGGCTCCACATCTGGTCTCCTAGCAGGGACCGGTGCCCAGGCTCCAGGACCTGTGTCCCAGCATCAGGCCCTTCCACCCATTGCTTCCCTTTCCCTCCGTGCAGGCTGCCAGGCACTCCACTCTTATTTTCTTTTGCTGTCTTGTTCGCAGCATCTGCTGCTGGAGATGGGGCATGTCATAACTGAGGAAATACAGTAATAGCAGCTCAAGGCGGGCTGGGGGGCGATGAGGGGGAGTGCAGTGAGCCTGCTGGGCTCTGCAGTTGCTGCTTCAAGGCACGATCTTCCCTTCTTCGTTCTGCCTTTCACTAACAAGGCGTGTACTGTCTACGTGGGGTGTGTTGTATGCTGGGAAATACGGTACGCACAGGGCACGGGCTCCTGTGTCCTCCAGAGCCCAGCACGAGGCTGGCGATGGACTCGGGTGCAAGGGGACGCGCATGAACACCGTAGCTCCACCGCCGTGTCACAATGGCCCTGGCCGGGGTGGGAGGGAGGCCCCGGGGGGCCGCGGCACCTGCCAGCACGTGGGCTGAGAGCAGAGCACGCGTGGCAGGGGCGGCACAGAGCCCTTTGCACGTGGCTGAGCAGGAGGTAACCCCGGGCTCCGTGGTGTGGGCTGGGGGGCACTGGGGGCAGGGGGGGATCTCGGTCTCTCATGGCCAGAGCCATGGCTGCTCCCCCCCCGGCACTGGGGGCTCGGCTGGGGCTGATGGAGCTGGGGACCCCCCCAGAAGGTGGACGGGGCAGTGCAGCGCAGCGAACCTCCCTCCCTTCCTCCACAAAGACTGCCTGCGCACACGCGTGGTCACGCCTGGGGAGCCGTGTCGGCGGGTGTCACTGGACAGGCCGGTGGGTGCTGGGTGCTGGTTTGGGGGCCTGGTCCCTTTTTCCATCTCATCCCAGGCCTGAGCTCCCCTCTCCCACCAAAGCGGATGGTGACTCGAGCAGGGGCTGCCGTATTTGCTGGCAAACAGCGCGCCTCCCTAGTTCAGCAGCTGGGAACCAGGGTGCGAGTTATAATCCCAGAAATACGGTAACTACCCTTTGTGCCCCTCTGAACCCTGCAGGGAGCTGGCAAGGCTGCCGGCTTTGTGCCACGGGCACCTTAGTGGGGTGCTTGGGCAGCCTCCAGGATGTGCTCGTGGCCTTGCACCGTGGCTCTGCAGGGGCTCCCGCTCATGCCCCTGCTCCATGTGCCTTCCCCTGCCCCTTGTGTGACCCGGCGGCTCCGTGCTCCCTGTTAGGCACGGTGCCCCCATGCCCTTTCTGCCCCCCGAGCTGCACGGGGACCCACCAGGCACCTGCTCCCCTCCAGCTTCCACCTGGTACGGACGGAGCAACTTAGTGCCCCTTGTCCGAGCTGCCCCGGGTGCTCCGGACCCCTGTGGAGGTCTGAATCCATGGCCTGGATGCCCCTGCTGCTGTGGATGCAGGCCAGCGGGCGCAGCAGCTGTGCACCAGGGGGTGGGTGCAGATACCCCTGGGTAGCTGGTTACTCAGTGCCAGCCGCCACCGGGCACTTGCCGTGCCCCAGACCCATCCAGGACACCCCCAGGCCAGCCAGATCCCACCTCAGGATGCCTGGGTTCTCTGCTCCTGGCTCTGCCACTGCCCTGCTGGGTGCCCCAGGCAAGTCCCTTGCTCTCCGTGCCTGCCCCAGCCTGTCTCTCCCTACAGGGTGCCGGCAGCGGGAGAGGCATGGGCACGGGTGCCATCCTGCGGTGGCTCCTGGAGGTGCTGGCCGGGGTGACGATGCTGTGCGCCCTGGCAGAGACTGGAGTGCTCTTCTTGCAGGCCGCGGCGGGCGCCGGGCATGTGCTCCTCACCCAGCTGCTGCCGGCCACGCTCCTCTTCGCCCTGCACCTGGCGCCAGCCCTGGCCCTCCTGCCTTGCCTGCAGGGCCTGGCCTCCGCCCCCGCCGGCCTCCGCCGCGCTCTGTGACTCAAGACACAGCTCCCATGCCACGCCGGGCTCTGGCTCCTTCCGGGGTGCGGGGGTGGTGCACGGATCACATGTGTGGATCACGCATGTGCCCTGTGGCCTGCTGGCTCCTGGCACAGCTGCAGCCCTGGGTGCCCCCAGCGCTGTACTCTTCCTGCCCAGCAGTGCCCTGGCCCCCAGCAGGGAGGGACCCTGTGGGGCAAGGCTGGCACTGGGTGCTGCGCCGTGGCATTGCCTGCAGGAGGCAGTGGGGTGCTGCAGGCCCCAGGCATGGATCAGTGGGAGGGGACAATAGGCCAGTGCCCCCCTCCCCCCGGCCCTCAGCCATAGCCCCATGGGGAGGGGGCAGCTGGCTAATGGGTCCCCTGGGCTGCGGATGAGGCGATGCCGCAGTAATTGGTCCCAGCGGCCCTGGTGTTTGTGGCTGCTGCTCCGTGCAGCCTCCCTGGGGCCGGATTAGGAGCAAACAAACAACCAGCCCCAGGCCTGGGTGGGGAGGGGGACGCTGCCGGCTCCTCGCTGCGGCTGGGCAGGGCCCCGTGGCACTGCCTGGGCTCTGGGCATCCTCTGAGATGCTGGCAGGGCTCCTTGGGAATGGCTCTATGCCCTGGCAGGGTCAGCACAGAGAGGGAAACTGAGGCACGGGGCAGGGCAGTGGATCATGCCAAGCCCCTGATCACAGGCGGGCACAAGAGGGTGGGAAATCCCTCGACCCTCTGCTCTGCATCTGGACCGTCCTGCAGTGTGGGCACCCAGGGGTCAGAGGTCACAGGGGTCCGGCCCTCCTTGGTGCCCAGCAGAGGTGGGGAGATGGAGCCACCAAAGGACGGGTTGTGTTTGCACCCCCCAGCAGAACCCCGGGCCCGGGGCAGGAGCAGGCGGGCGGCTTTGCAGAGTCTGTGCCAGGGCCCGGGAGCCGTGGGGTAGGCAGGGAGCTGCGGGGTCACATCCAGCCCAGCAGGATCAGCCCCGTCCAAACCAGGATCAGCCCTGTCCAAACCAGCTTAGACGAGCCCCGTGTCTGACCTCGGACCCGCATGACACAGTTGCCCCATCCATGATTATCCAGCCAGGGCAGCACCTGGGCCTGGGGGGTCTTGCAGCCGTGCTGGGCGAACGCCACGCGGAGGGGAGAGGGCTGCTCTCAGCATGTGGCAGGGACAAGCGCCGCTCAGGCTCCCTCAGCACTGTGGCCTGGGCCCGTCTGTGCCCAGCTGGCTGCAGCCTAGAAGAGCTGGCGGAAAGCAGCCAGGAGCCTGGAGGACCGTTTCCAGCTCTGCCACTGACCTGCTCTCTGCCCCCGGTCATGTTACTTAGCCCCAATGCCCTGGCAGCACACAGCCAGAGGGAGGTCGGATCCCCACCCCAGAGGGCAAGCTGTCTCCTGTGGTCCCTGCCATCCCTGGGGGACTTTAGCCTCCAAAAGTTCCCCCAGCAAAGAGAGGGGCAAAGGCCGTGGCTGCGTCCCGAGGGTCTGGGCGTTTCTCGTGGGGGAAGGAGCAGCTCCAGCCGCTGCTCTGGCTTCTTTTGGGGGAGAAGTGTGCGTGGGCCCAGGCAGGTGTGTGAAGCCTGCGTGTGTCACATGTGTGCCCCAAAGCCCCATCTCTCTTGCCAGCTCCAGCTAAAATCCTCGGCCTTTCCCACAGCCCCCAGGATGCATCTAGGACTCCAGACGGGTCATCATTGTCCCATAGGGACCCCAGGGCCAGGTGGACACCGGGCCACGGCCTGGATCAACCACCTGGGCCCACCATGGCCTCGAACCTGGACCAGGGATCACCTGCACCCCAACCTTTCTGCCCGGCAAGGTGCCCTCGGGGGCCGTTTCTGTCTAGCTTGCCCCAGCCCACGGCTCCGGAGAGACGAGCCCTGCTTTCCCCCGCTCGACCGGCTAAACTCATCTCCCCGCGAGCAGGCTCCGGCAGCCGTGATGAGCGCCCGGCCCTGAATTAGCTCTGACTTCTTAATCATTTACAAGTGCAATCTGTTAATTAGCAGGTGGGGGCTGCATGGGGTAGCAGCTTTGCATCTGTCTCCCGGCCGGGTTTCTCCAGCCTCCGAGCTCCGGGGCGTGGGGCCTGTGGGGGCTGATCTTGGGGCCACGGGCTGGGATTTGTGGGGACCGTGGTCCGAGCTGGGGCCGAGGCTGCTCATGGTGTGCTTCTAGCCTGGGACCCCACGAGGAGGCAGTTGTGGAGGGGGATGGCAAGAGGCTGCAGCCGGCTGGACATACCTGGGGGAGCCCAGATGACTTGGCTGCAGCCCCGCGGAGCCGCCCCAGACCCCTGGGGACCCCTCCGAGGCCCTGCTCCCCCTGCCAGTCCGGGGGGCTCAGGCTCCCCCGCCCCTGCCCCATGGCTCAGCAGAGGCCGCAGGGGCAGATGCTGCTCTATGGCCTGTGCTGTGCAAGTGCTGCGAGTGTCCCTGTGAGAGCACCAGGGCTGTGTGAGCGTAGCTGTGCGAGGGCCATGTCTGTGTACTGTGTGTCACTGCGTGCATGTCAAGGCCGTGCAAACATCGCTGTGCAAGCATCGAGGCTGTGCAAGCACTGCTGTGCAAGGGCGGGGGCCGTGCGAGTGTCACTGTGCAAGCACCAGGGCCGTGCACGTGCCACAGCAGGGTGCCAACGCGGGACGTTAAATGGCACAAGTGAGCTAGGAGGAGCCTGGTCCGTCCCCCGTCCACCCGCCCCGCCATGGCGCACGGTGATTGATGGGCTCCATATGGTGCTCGCAGCTCAGCGAGTGCCACATGCCGCCCCCCGTCTCCCTCCCCCCTGCACTGCCAGTGCATAAATCAGAGCAATTAGCGAGCGGTGCGGCTGGCTCCTAACGAGCACTGGACACGGCCCATTGGCTGTGAGCATCAGCCGCCCCCACCCCGGCCCTGGGAAGTGCCCCCAATGGGGGCAGGTGGGGTGGGGACGGGGGGACTCTCCCTCACTGGAGGATGCGAGGAGAGGCTGGGCGGGCGCTGGGGGGATGATCCAGGCGCAGCGATGCCCGTGCTCTGCTGTGTTGCGGGGAGGGGGGGGTCCCAGGCATCTGGGCCTTGCTGGTTGCCCCCTTCTCCACTTTCTGCGCCACGTGTCAGGGGGTTTGAAGCCTCCCCCAGCGGCGCTGGTGCTGCTGCAGCCCAGGCTGGGGATGGGCTGGGCTGTGCCAGTGCTCCTTCTGCACCGACTTCGCAGGGTCCTGGCTGGAGTGTTTTGCCCCCGCGCTCCCCCGCGCTGCACTGGGGCAGGAAGGGATTTTCCACCTGCTCAGACTGGTCACCCTGGGGGTTTCCCTTTCCTCTGCAGCAGGGGCACGGCCTGGGCAGGGGGTCTCTGCAGCGCCCACGACCCCCCCTGGCAGCAGCAGGATGCTGGCAGCCGCGGCCCCTCTGCTTTCCTGGGGGCGGAGGCGATGCCTGGGGCTGTGTCGGGGTGACTGTGTCGTGTTGGGCACGGGGTTTGGACGGGGCTGATCCTGCCTCAGGCAGGGCTGGACTGGACAAGACCCCGCAGCTCCCTGCCCAGCCCGTGGCTCCAGTTCTCTGGGGTTTGCACCATGCTGTGCTTCCTCCCCATGCTCCAAGGCCCCCCTGTGCCCACTGGTCCCTGGCTGGTCTCTCTGGGGCCTCCCGATGGCTCCCAGCCTGGGGTGGATGTGGGGAAGGGGCAGGATCGGGGCCACACACCGGGGAGCAGGGGGTGGCTCCTGGGTCCCCCCAGGCTCTGCAGCAGCTGAGAGCACCCCCACAGCCAGGACTGGGGACCGAGCTGCTGCAGGGGCCGGGGGGTCGGATCCCCCCATCGCCAGGCCTCCAGCCCCCTCATCGCATGGGGGTCCCGGCACCCCCAGCCTCCGCCCCGGGCTGCCAGGCGCTGGCTCCACCTGGCAGCGCGTCCCTGGGGGAGAAGGGGGTGTTTTTCCAAGCAGCTGGAGGCCGCGTAGCAACAACCCTGTTTGCTTCCTGGCCCCTGGGCACGGGACCTGCCAGGGGACTCGTTAGCGCGGCCCCCGCGGAGCAGCTCCGGGCTGCGGCAGCTCTGGGCTCGGGGGCTTCGTCAGGGCCCATCGCCCAGCCGTGCCAGCACTTTGGGCAAGGGCCAGGGGTCTTCGCTGCCTGCCCCAAGCCCTGAGACATGGGGGGGAGAGGGGGCAGACACCAGGGCTCGTCTCCTGCCGCAGCATCCCCTTGCCCCCTGGTGCTGCACGGGGTGGTTTTGGCGTCCCGCAGCCGGGGTAGCCGCTGTGGTTTGTGGACGGGACAAGGGGGAGCTGGAGCCCGTGCTCGGGGGCAGCTGGGGTGATGGAGGGGGCAGCAGGGCACCGCGGGGCTCTAGCTGGGCCCCTGCCCACCTTGCGGGCAGCGGGGTACGTCCCGGAGCCACGACCGCCCCCCGGCATCACTGCACCCGGCGGCAGCCTCATTAACCTTTCTTGATGAAGGCAATTATTTCCAGCACGTTACCCGCTAATCTAAACAGCGCAGAGCGGGCGCGGGGGCGGGAGTCTGCCCGGCCGCGGGCGGGGGGGCTGTGATTGCCGGGGCCAAGCCCTGCTGGCGGGGGGGCTGCACCCCGTGGGGGCAGAAAGCAGTGCATTGGGGTGGGGGGCAGAGAGGGCCAGCTGGGCCCTGGGTCTGTCTCCTCCACGCCCCCGGGGTCTTGGCATCCACCAGGTTGGGCATCGCCGGGGGCTGGTTGTGGGGCAGGCTACCAGGGCTGGCACCTGCGGGTACTGGGGATAGGGTGTCGCTGGCCCCAGGGCCCTGCCCCGTGCTAGGAGCGGGCAGTGGACCCAGGGTCCAAGCAGGGCGATGCCCTGAGGAAGAAGAGCTCACCGCACCCCGGTAGGAAGGCAAAGCCCAGTGTCCAGCTCCGGGGATCCTGAGCCGAGACCCGCAGTGTGCAGCAGAAAAGTCCTGGGGTGCCCGGGCCGGGGGATACCTGTGCCAGGTGTCTGTGTGGTTTGGGCCCGGGTGGGTGCAGTTTCAGGTGGGGGGCGTTGGGACCAACCCCCTTCCCTTGCCGCTGCAGCTGTGGGGGGAGAGGGGCACACGTGGTGCGCCGAGAGGGCAGGGGGGCATGCGTGCGCCATTGCGGTGATGCCTGCCTGAGCCTGGCAGCACGTGCTCCAGCGTCTGGGCCGCGTCAGGCTCCCGCTGACGCCTCGTTGGTGCCAGCCTAAGCCCCCCGCCTGCAGCCCCACCCTGTCTGCGTGTGCACCAGAGCCCCTCTGGCCTGTCTGCGTGTGCATGAGTCCACCTGCCTGCGTGTGCATGCTTCCATATCGATGCAGATATGAGCCCCTTTGCATGTGCAGGCATGTGTGCTTGCAAGAGGGTGTACATGGACACATGTTCTTGTGTGTGCATGGGAGAGCATGTGTATGTGTGTGCACGCATGTGTATACCTCTACACCTGTGCAGATATGTGCACATGTGTGCGTGTAGGCCTGTGTGCTTGCATATGGGCATGCTTGAACAGGTACGCTCCCGCACACAGGCGTGTGCACGTGTGAGAATGTGTGTGTGTAAGCCATGCCAGCAGCTCCCTGCCAGGCCTCCTGGCATGCGGCGCCGGTGCTGCGGCTCCCAGCTGTCTCCTCCACCCCTCAGCTGTTCCCGCACCCGGGCGCCAGCCGGAGCCGCCGTGTTGGGGAAACTCCGCGGGAGAAGTTCGGCAACAGGCGGGCGCATGTTGGCCGACGGTGTGGGCGAGGCGTGAAGCGCCATCTGCTTCTGGTTCCCTGTGCCCAACACGCCCCTTCCTTTGCGGGGGCTGCTGCCTCGCGGCCCCCGGGGTCCAACTCTGGGCATGAGAACCGGCTGGGGTGTGCGATGCTGGTTTTGCTGGGCAGTGCTGTTGCAAGCAGCAGGAGGGGTTGCCCTTGCCTCAGTTTCCCCCCAGCAGCCGGTTTGCAAGGGGCACTTGGCCTGGCGGCGGGGAGCAGATGGGGTCTGTGGGGTCAAAGCCCTGGGGCAGGGGCACGGGCTGTCCTGCTCATCTCTTCGCTCTGCAGGGGTGACTGGCCCTTGCTCCTTTTGCACCCTCTTGATGTTCCCTCCTCAAATGATCCCTTCTGCCTGGTTTCCGTCTCCCCCCTTTCCAAAATCCTACATCCCACTAGGCCTAGCCTGCCCTGGCTGTGCCTATGCCCCCAGCCCCCACAGCCTGGCTTGGGTGCGAGGAGGCCCCAGGTGCTGTTTGGGGTGCGGACCCCCAGAATGGCCACATCCCAGCTCCGTGCCTCAGTTTCCTCGGCTGTGCAAGGCCTATGCATTC
>NW_005843509.1:32228-32662 GCF_000455745.1 Alligator sinensis
TTGAGAAGGGGCATTGCTGGGGATGTTGTCCACCTGCCCCCACCCCCGCAGCAGCCCAAGCCCAGGGGGCAGAGGGATGGGGTTGTTTTAACTTGCTCTCCCCTACCCCTCCAGCTACTGCCAGGCCCCTACGGGCCACCGCAGAGTCAGTCCATTGGGACCCGCCGCGCCTGGGGCTGTACGTGCAGCAGAGATCACTCCCCCCTCCGGCGCACAGCTGGATCCGATTTGCCCAGGGGTGGGGAGGATTTATGGGCGGAAGCAGCCCCCCCATGCAAGGCTGGGGGCCTGGTGCATGCTGGGATAGGCCAGGGCATATGGGAGGCATCTGGATCTCATTGCCGGCCCTGGCTGCACATAACGGGGCTCCGGGTGTGGGGGGGAGGGGGAGGGGCAGGGGATGCAAAGAGGAAGGCCATGGTGGGGGGCATGCC
>NW_005843509.1:32672-37069 GCF_000455745.1 Alligator sinensis
GCTCGAGCCACTCGGTGGGGGTGTGATGAGTTGGCCAGGGCTCAGCCCAGCTGGAGCTGGGAACCGCGGAGGCGGTGGGTCGGGCCTGGCTGGGGAGGGGGCAGAAGCCTGCGAGGGCCCCTTGTTTTTTGGGGAGGGGGCTGCATGGGCTGTTCTGGGCTCTGCACCCCACTCCAGCAGGCAGGAAGGAGCACGAAGCCCCTGGGAGATGGGGCCCAGTCCTGCTCTGGTCCTGCTGTGCCTCAGTTTCCCCACTGGGGGCTAACAGGGCTCCCCCATCAGGTCGGTCTCAAACCAATGCAGTGCCCCAGTCCCAGCTGCACCCCCCCCCCCCCAAACCCACGCCCTTCCTTAACGTCCCCCCCAACACCCACCCCCCCCCCGAAAACCCCTGCCACTTCTGTACTGTCCTGGCCCCGTGCCTCCGCGCTGGGCCACAGTGCTGGGAGGAAGCGATGGTCCTGGCCTCATGCCTGGGCTTGGCTCCGGGGGCTGCAGCTGGGGCTCGAGGAGCAGGGAGGGGCTGAGCCAGAGCCCCCTGCCCCCCTGCCCCGGCCTTGGAAAGCCCCAGCTCCCTCCTCCTGGGGAGGCCGTGAGTGCCCAGCTCCTTCCTGCAGCCCACAGCCATGGCCGCGTCCTGCACAGACCCTGCCCGGACCCTGCCAGAGCCCCCAGGGCCTCCGGGCATCCCTCTGGGCCCAGGGAGCTGCTGGCAGCCGGGGACAAGGCCTGCCCAAGCTCCAGCTCCTGGAGTCCTGTTACTGGATGGGCCCGTGGGGCCAGTGTGCACCGCACCGGGGCAGCTTCTTGTTGCACCGTCCCCGTCGGGGCACTAGTGCTGCCCCAGCCCCTGTCCTCTCTCTCAGGGGTGTGGCCTGGGGGCCAAAGGGGAAGGGGTGTGTGTGTGTGTGTGTGTGTGTATGCATGTGCATGTATACACACATATGTATGTGAGTGTGTATGTGCGTGTGTATATATATGTGTGTGTATGCACACATATATGTGTATGTCTGTGTATATATACATGTGTCTGTCTGCATGCATGTGTGTATACATATGTATGTGTGCGCGTGCATGTTTACATGTATATGTACGTATATCTGTGTGTGTGTATGCATGTGTATGTGTGTCTATAGATGTGTATATGTGTGTGTGTGTGTAAGGTGCAGGGCCTGAGCAGCAAGGGTGCCAGTGCACGGGGCCAAAGGGAGCATCTTCAGCCAGGACAAGTGCCAAGTCCTGCACTTAGGACAGGTGCACGGCCGGCACTGGTGCCACCCGGGAGCACCCGGCTTGGCTGCAGCGCTGCGGAGGGACCGGGGGCTGCGCAGGAGCTGTCCTGAGCGCTGCGTGCAAACAGGACCGGCCGGTACGGACAGGAGCATCCCTTGCAGTCCAGGGCAGCCGGTCTCCTGCTCCAGCAACTCTGGGGGGGCGTCCCCCAGAGTCGGGGGTCCAGGTCTGGGCCTGGCCCTTCCAGGACGTGGGCAGGTTGGAAAGAGCCCAGCGCAGAGCAACCCAAACGATCGAGGCCTGGGAGGCAAGAGTGCTGAGCATGGGATGGAGGAGCTGGGGGGGTTTGAGCACAGGCTGCAAATCCCAGAGGGGCGATGGCAGAGAGGCTGGAGACGTTTGTCTGTGGCTGCAGGGGACTGGACTAGGAGCAATGGCTTCAAGCTGCAGCAGGGAAAACTGAGGCTGGGGATGAGGAAGGTGCTGGATCCAAGGGGGTTGAGCACTGGACCGGCCCTGGAGACGCGGTCGAGTCTCCATCCCAGGTGCAGGCTGTGCGGCCCCTCGGCTTTGGTGGTTCAGTGATCCTGCCTGGGGGGTGGCTGGGCTACACGAGACCTGATGAGACCCCCCACCAGCCCCACACTCCTGGGTCCGGCACCCCTGGCCTGTCTGCTCTGTCTCAGCAGGATCAACTAAGGGAGCCAGTTTGGATGGGATACTGGGGAAGCGGGGCGCTGACGAACACAGCTAGGCGGTGGGGCGGGGGTGGGGAGGGGGTCAGCATCCCGTCCCGGGGGGTCCCAGCTCTCGCCCAGCCCCTGGTGCCCCCAGCTCGGGGCTCCCCGCTCCAGCACGAGGGGCAAAGCCTTGTGGGTTGGTCCTGATGGGTGCTGAGCAGCTAGGACACGGGGCCGCGGCTCTGCTAGGCGTGTGGGTGCCTCCAAAGGGCCACGCCAGGGCAGACCCCCACCCACTCACACCTTCCAGCCATGCATGTGCCCCCCTCCCTGCATGCACACCCTGTGGGCACACAGCCCTTTGCATGCATCCTGGCCCTGGCACATGGGCCCTCACTACCACGCAAGTGCCCACAGCCTTGCAAACATGGAGCTTCCCCCATGCACACGTGGCCCCTCCCATGTGCGTGCTCGTTCGCCCACTCTGTGAATACACACGTGTGCTCCTTCCCACATGCGGACATACCCCCCCACTTTGTCCACACACACACACATGCTCCCTGTGTGCACATCTCCCATCCCCACCCTACACACAAGTGCTCCCTCCCATGTGTGTGCTTCCCCTCACATACAAGTGTGCTACCTCCCATGTGCGTGCACATCCTTACTCAGTGTGCATACACACACATGCTCCCTCCCACGTGTGCACATCCCCACCCTGTGTGCATACACATGCACGCTTTCTCTCATGAGTGTACACGCACCTGCACCCCAGGCCAGCACAGGCTGGTGCACACTCACAGACACAAGTCCCCGCAGGGTGGGACACACCTGTGCCTCACACTGGCATGCACCACGGCTGGGGGCACAGTCCTGGGGCAGCACTAGCGCCCACAGGCACCTTGCACACACATGCACGTGCCTTGTCACTAGTGCCAGCTCCCCCAGGCTGGGGGGTCTGGTCCTCCGACCCCCCAGCCCTGGCACTTCTGCTTTCACCCAGCAGTTGGCACCAGGGTACACCCCCCACCCCGTTCCTCCGGATTTGCACCCCAGGCTCCTTCCCTGCGTGCAGCAGAGCCAGGAGGCTCCGGCTACTTGCGGGGGCCGAGTCTGGCTTCCATTTGCCCCCTGAAAGGGGCCCTTGCTCCCCCCGCCAGCCCCGGGCTGCTCCATGACACTGGGCGAGGGCCGGGCCGGGGGGACACGGGCTTCCTCTCGCGGGCGGCGGAGGGGGCGGCAGGATGTTTGCCTTGGCTCCAACGCACGTCCAGCTCCGGCGGAGGCCTGGGGCAGCGCCAGAGCCGGCTGCGCGGGGGGCGGCTACGGCAGCCCGTGGCCTGTGTCACCCCCCACCCTGCACCTGCATGTGCTGGGTCCATGTACCAACCCCCCCACCCAGGGGTGCAAGGCATGCTCTAAGCGCCATGGCAGGAGCTGGACCCCCCACCCTGGGCAGGTCCTCACTGACACCCCTGCCCTCCAGGACCCCCCAAGCCCTGTGAGCTGCATGTGCCCCCCGGCGCGGCACAGACCCATGCGCACCCGCCGGCTGTGCAAGTCGCTTTATTTCGGTTTCCAAACCCGTTTCTGGTCCCGGCGCCGGGTCCCCGGGGTCCGGATGGGGGGCCTGGGCTGGCCCCTTGACCCAGGGACCCAGCGGAGGGGGGGCACAGCTCCTGCTGGCCTCCATGGGGCTGGGGGAGTCTGTCCAGCTGCCCTGTTGGGTCTGGGGTCTCCGGGTAGGGGGGCTCTAGGCCTGGATGGGGCTTGGGGTTGGGGACCAGGAGCCCTGCGCTCAGAGCTTGCTGGTTGGGAGGTTCGTGGCGGGGGTCTTGGCTGTACACGGGTGACACGGAGACTGCGGGGAGGGTGACACGGCTACGCACAGCTGCAGCACACACACGTGGACAGAGGGACACGCAATGCAGGACACGTGGGTGGGGGGACACACTGGCCAGCCCCCCTCCAGCCCCCAGGTTTGCCCCTATATACAGCAGCCCTGATGCGCCGGCCTGAGCGTCCCCGGCTCCCCTGCACGCCTGGGCCTGGGGCCGAGCTCCCCGGCTGGACGATGGAGCTGGGGGTGGCGGCTCCACATCTGGGCTGGAACATCTGGGCAGGCCAAAGTCTGCTGGGGGGGGCAGGCTGGGCATCCTCAAGCGGTGGGGCTGGGCCGGTGTCTCCTGGCGTGCAGCACCGTGCACAGGCTTGGAGCTCAGCCCCGCGTGGCGCCCTCTCCCCCCAGGGATCAGCCCCAGAACCCAGGAGTTCGGCCCCCGCCACCCCGGCCTCATCCTCTGACTCCCTTTCAAAGCTCCCCGCAGCCAGACCCCTCCCCGGGCAGCACCCGGGCCTGGCCCCGGGCTCGACTGCACCCCAGGGGGTGGGTGGGGGTTACCTGAGCAGTGTCCCAGGGCCGGCACCGGGCTGCCAGGGACCGGCTGCTTTGCTCGGGGGGGGGGGGGGGGCAGGGGCGCTGCC
>NW_005843509.1:37494-38192 GCF_000455745.1 Alligator sinensis
GGTGGAGGCTGGTCCAGGCCCCCCGGTCACTCCGGATGTGGGCCCTGGTGCCAGGTGCCAATGGCCAGGGCGTGACCCCCCCTCGCCCGCGGTCGGGTGCAGCCGGCTCTGGGCATCGCTCCTGGCATCCAGCCCTGGCTCACGTGGGCTCCGGTGCAGCTGCAAGAGAAGGGGCAGGGGTTAGACGGTGCGGGGCCAGGATCCTGGGTGACGTGACCCCTCTCCGAGTTGGCTGGGAGAGGCCCAGCTCAGCCCCCAGTGCCGGAGCCAGGCCCACGAGCACGGTGTTGCCTCAGGCCCGCCCTGGCCTCACTCATGCATGCATGTACGTACACATATGCACACACGTACATGTACAGGTGTGCACATGCATGCACACACGTACATACACACATGCGTACATGCTCACATGTGCACGCACAAGCAGACATGCACACACACATACACCCACATTCATGGACACACACATGCACATGCATGCATACATACGTGCACACTCAGGTGCGCACACATACATGTATGCAAACATACATGTGTACCCATAGGTGCATTCACTACACTACGCACATATGAGCACACATGCACATCTACATGCATGCGCACACGTGCAAACATGCGCACGCATACAAAGGCAGACACACACCTGCACACACAGAGACACACAAACAGGCACACGCATGCAGGCGGTGGGGGGGGGG
>NW_005843509.1:39436-43838 GCF_000455745.1 Alligator sinensis
AGGTGTCCGGGCCCCCAGACTCCCGGCTCCAGCCACTGAATCCCCCTCCCCACCCAGATCGAGGGGAAGAACCCAGGGGTCCGTGGCCCCCCGCCTGCCCAGCCAGCCCCTACCTTGGGCAGGCGTTCGGGGTCCCCGGGGTGCCGGGGGATGACCTTCTGCAGGCGCTGGAACCCGTAGTCGATGGTCGGCTCGTTGAGCGCTGGGGGGAGGCAGGTGAGATCCCAGGAGGGGTGGCAGGGACCCCCGAGACCCCCCATCCCGCCCCACAGCCCTGTGGGGAAGGCCCCTGGTGTCCGGGCTGCTGGACCCCCCCCCTCCACAGCCTGGTGCACACAACAGGAGGCTCTGGGGGCAGGGGGCGGGTGTCCCCTGGGCATGGGGGTTGGGAGTGGTGCTGTGCCCAGCCTGGGACATGCTTGGACACATGTGTGCCCCTTGGCTTGCTTGTGTGCCACATATCCGTGTGGGCTGTGGCCTCTTGGGTGGTAACGTGTTGCCCCCACAGCCCCCTGCCAAGAGGGGCACACACACACGCATGCATACACATGCATGACACATATGCATTAGATTCTCTCTCCTCCCAGAATCACAGACCCAGGGTCACATGCTTGTGCACATACACTCAGATCATGCACAGTGTCAGATATATCCATGAACATGGGTTGGGGGTGATACCACCTGGTGTATTGCGTACACTGGGTGTCAGGCACACGCGGTGTCACACCCACCCCTCAGAGGGAGCCTCACACGTGGTGTCAGACAGAGCAGGAGGGAGGGGGAGAGGCACAGGGCATCAGACATGCACACACACACACACACACACGGTTGTGCACACGGTCCCAGGCACATGTAGCAGTGCTTTCCTTCCCACACGTGTACACGTTGCACACGTGCACAGAGGGGGGAAGGTGCACACAGCATCAGGCACATGCTGCTCCTCTCTCACTTTCTTTCTCACACACTCACACAGGATCACACACACACAGAGGCTGGTGCAAATGCACACAGGATCTTGCACATAGGCATGTGGATACACAAGCAGGATCATGCACACATGCACAGATCATATACACGTGCTTACAGGATCACACATGCACACACATTCATGGGATCACACCCACACACATGCACAGACCTGCCCAGGATCACATGCACACGTGCACAGGAGCACATGCACATGTGTACAACATCCCACACAGGCACATGGGGCCACATGCATGCACACAGGAACACATGTGCACACACATGGTATCACACATGTGCACACACATGGATCCAAACCTGCACAACCCCAGCAGGGCAGAGAACAGAGCCCCTGGTGGCGGGGAGCAGCTGTACCCCCTGGCTCCGCCTGTCCCCCCACACACCTACCCGTCCACAAGCCCTCCCCCGCCATGGCTGTGGCACGTGCATGGGCACATGGAGAGGCCGGATGCCTGGGTCCCGTGGGGGGGCCCGGGACTCACCGGTGTAGACGAAGCGTCCGGGCGCCCCCTTGCAGAACTGCTTCGACTTGTAGGACAGCGTCACCTCCACCACGCCCGGGATGTGGCGCGGCGGCGTCTGCACGCGGATGGCGTGGGGTGTGATCAGCTGGGGGCACAGCCGTGTCAGGCCTGGTGTCCACAGCAGACTCCCCCACTGATCCCCCACCCTCACGGTGCCTGGAAAAGGTCATGCATACGACAGGCGCACACACACCTGCACATGCAACATGCAGGCACATACACATATGCACGCACGCACACACACACACACATGCATGCATGCACATACATGCACACATCTACATGTGCACACGTGGATATACGTGCACATACACATAGGTATATGCACACACATATGCATACACATTCATGCGTACATGCACTAATGCATGCACATATACACAAACACACGTGCACATGCACACCCATGTGCTCATGCACATGCGTGCACATGCACACACAGATGCACACACAGACATGCCTACCCACATGCACACGCGGGCCTACCTCGCTCCACACCAGCATGGTGCCGAACACGACCTGGAGGCCGTCGAAGAAGTTGTCTCCAATGACGATGACGGTGGCGCCGCCCGTGGTCCAGCCCTCGCTGGGGCTGATGGCCTTGATGCAGGGCGTGGCAGCTGCCGGGGGGTGGGAGGAGCACATCTGTGTGCGTGCATGACTACACAGGTGCATTCATGTGCATGCATATGTGTGTGTGCTTGTGTGCATAGACATGCCTGCACATGCATGCCTGTGTAAACATGTGTGTCCAAGTGCATGTCTGAGTGCACAGGTGTGAGCTTGTGCATGCTTGAGGGTATGTATGATTACGTGTGCATCCATGTGCATGCACCTGTGTGCATATGTGTGTGTACATGCATGCATAAGTACATAGGTGCATCCATTCACGTGCATGTGCGTGGCTGTATAGACTTATGTGTCTGTTTGCCTGTCTACACGTGTGCACGCACATTCCTGTGTACACATGTGCAGGAGCACGCCTGAATGCACATGTGTGTCTGCATGGGGGAACCAGCCCGGAAGAGCTAGCAGTGCACGGATGACGGAGGCCATGGGGAAGCCCCCACCACTGCCGCAGCCCAGGACCCCTCCACCTGCAGCATGCCCCCTTGGGGTACCTGACCCCTGACCCCAGCAGGACTCACCCTCGGAGGGGTCAAGGCGCCGCGCCCGCCGCCCGTGCTTGGAGTTGTTGTGCACGAACATGTTGTCGGACACGGCCAGGACGTGGCCATCCACGTTCACTGTTGTGGACACCACCACCTGTGGGCACAGAGCCAGTCACACGCCGCGCCCCCCACCTCCCTCCAGACCACTGCCTTGGTGCATTGTGGGAATGCCGGTGCTGGCAGCTGGCACGGCCGCTCACAGCCGGGCATCCTCTGCTGCCCAGGCCTGGTGGTCGAGGGGCCCAGCACCGCCCAGGGGCCCCTCCCCGCACCCGCACGACTCATCCAGGCGGGGGATTGGCTGTGCTCCCAGTGCCGCGCAACTAAATTGCCTGGGTCGTTAATCATGCAGAAATGTCACAATTATCATATCACTCTGAGAGCCCCTGATGATGGTGCCAGGGCCATGGGAGCAGGGCATGGGACAGCCACGCATGGGCAGGAGAACGGGGCACATCCCTCACCTGTGAGCACCATGGACTCAGCCCCCCGTGTCCATGCCTCAGTTTCCCCCTCTGCCCTGTGACTCCCTGGGCGCCCAGGGCTGTTTGGGGGCTGGTGCAGCTGGTGGGGAAGAGGGAGCCCTGGTGTAGACGGGCTTCCGGCGCGGGGTGGGGGGGCTGCCACGCACCTGGAAGCGCCGCATGTCGCGGGGGTTGCCAGCGTTCTTCAGGCAGTTCTGGTTGCACTTGAGGAAGAACTTGAGGAAGAACCTGCCAGGGGCAGAAATGGGGAGGGGGGATCAGTGCCAGGGTGCTGGGGTCACGGAGTGGGGGGTGCTGGTGCTGGGAGCCCTCTGCACACACACGCAGGCCAGCACGTGCCAATGGCTGCATGTGCCAACATGCACATGCATGTGCCAGCTGCCCCCTGTGCACACAGGCACAGGTATAGGCAAGCCCCCCTGCAGGCGAGCACACCTGGACACGTGCGTGCATGCAAGTGCATGCACACGTGCAGGGCAGGTCAATACGCACTTGTAGGCATGTGCACACACACCCATGTCAGTGCAAGCATGCACACGCCAACCTCCATGCCAGCATACACATGTGCACATGCAGCTATATGTAAATGCAACCCCCAGACTTGGTCACGGACAGGGGTGCACAGAGCACCTGGCACACGCAGGGACTGGGGGCACATGAATGTCCACACACACACACACACATTTGTGTGAGTGTACACACACATAAGCCTGCACATGAGTGCACGCACACACACACGTGAGTATATGCACATGGGCGAGTGTACACATGCAGTATATGCACACATGTGAGTGTATACCCATACATATACAGACACATGTGAGTACATACTCACATGTATACCCACACGTGCGAGAATACACAGACACACACACAAAACTCTGCTGTCTGGGCTGGTCTCGCCGGCTGCCCAGGGTCACACATGCCCACAAGGACATGCTCATGCACAACCTAGCCAGGAGGGGTGTGGCTACGCACACTTGCACACGCAGACCCGTGCACATGCACATGCACACCCACAACCTCTGACACATGCACACAAAAGTGCACATGCTCACACGCTCTCCCCCAACCCCCACACACATGCACACAGACACCTGCACCAGCGCTCGCACACCCGTGGTGGAACACACTGGCACACGTGTATTATTGCACATGCCCTGCCCCATGGCCAGCTCCATCAATCACTACTGGATCCTCTCAGCCAATGGCTGATGGGGCCGGTGCCTGCCAG
>NW_005843509.1:43848-44781 GCF_000455745.1 Alligator sinensis
GCTGGGGGGGGTCACCTCCTGCATGAGCAGCATGGCCCAGGGGCAGAGGCAGGGGGCACCATGCCCAGACTGGGAGGATGGAGGCAGAGGGCAGGGGTCTACTAGCCCCACCCCCACTCCACACACACATGCCAAGGTCCTGGGAAGACAGGGCCTGAGAGTGCAGGCCACGTGCATGTGTGTGTGTGTGTGTGTGTGTGTGTACACATATGCAAGTGTGGCTGCAGATGTGTGCCTGTGCACATGTGTGGGTCTGCATGTGTCTCGGCAGGTGTGTGTGGGCACGTGTCTGCATGTGCATGCATGTGCACCTGTGTGTGTACATGTGTGTGCATGTGTACGCATTTGTGTGTGTGCATGTCTGTGTGCCTGTGTATACATGTGTGTGCAAGTGCATGTATGTGCCTGTATGCATGTGTATGAGCATGTGTGTGCACACCCTCCAAGAGCCGGTGCCAGTGCCCAGCCAGCGGTGCTCGCACCCGGAGCTGGGCTGCAGGGAGTGCAGGGGTCCGGCACATGGGCATGGCACAGACACGAGTGCACACTGGGGCACACACAAGGATCCGTACATGTACAGGCATCCCCCCAACACAGGTACTGCCCCCCTGCCCCCCATGCACACACCTGCACACATGCATGCACGCTTGGACACAGGCGGGGATCCACCAGCATGCACACATATGCACCCCCAGACACCCATACAGCAGTACAGAGAATCCCCCCCATGGGCAGTACCAGGGCCCAGGACACGCAGAAGGGGCCCAGCTCGAGATGGCGCTTGTGGGGTGGGGCGGGCGCGCAGCCCCACAGTCCTGGGCAGGACGGGATTAAAGCTGCAGCCTCCGGGGGGTGGAGGGGTGTTAGCCCCAGGGACTCCACCTGGCTGGTGCCCCTCACTCCCGACCCGCAGCCCCCTGCCCGCCATGTCCA
>NW_005843509.1:44999-48743 GCF_000455745.1 Alligator sinensis
CGGGTGGCTGGGGGGCACGGTGGCGGCGGGAGCACAGCGGTGGTAAGCTGTCGGCGGGGGGCGGGGGCAATCACCCACAGGTGCCGTTGGTGGTGTCGGCAGTGGCCAGTGGGGATCACTGATCACCTGCAGATGCCACTGGTGGTATCGGCACCCGGGGGGGGGGGGGGGGGGGGGGGGGGGGGGGGCCCGTGACAGGGGCGGGGGGGGGGGGGAGACCCCCTCCACCCGCCCAGTCTGGGGCCTGGCTGTGCTTGGATGCCCCCCACCCCGGACCCAGGCCACTGCCCTCTTGTGACCCCAAGCCCTGGGGAACCAGTCTGGCCATGGCCCTCGGGTCTCGCCGGAGCCCCCACAACCCCCAGGGCAAGCGCCTCTTGGGGCTGGGACCTGGGGGCGAGCCCCACTGAGAGCTCAGTCTAGGGCCTGTGCCGCAGGTGCCTAGACCTAGCCCCGAACCTGTCATAAAGCGACCTAGAACCAGCCCAGAGCCACCTAGACCCTGCCCCAAACCTTCCCTAGGGAGACCTAGAACCAGCCCCGAACCTGTTGTACAGCGACCTAGAACCAGCCTGGAGCCACCTAGCCCTAGCCCTGAGCCCGCCCTAGAGAGGTCTAGAACAAGCCTCGAACCCATCGGAGAACCACCTAGAACCAGCCTGGAGCCATCTAGCCCTAGCCCCGAGCCTGCTTTAGAGAGGTCTAGAACCAGCCCCGAACCCATCATAGAGCCACCTAGAACCAGCCTGGAGCCACCTAGCCCTAGCCTTGAACCTGCCCTAGAGAGGTCTAGAACCAGCCCCGAGCCTGTCGTAGAGCCACCTAGAACCAGCCTGGAGCCACCTAGCCCTAGCCCTAGCCCCGAACCTGCCCTAGAGAGGTCTAGAACTAGCCCCAAACCCGTCGTAGAGCCACCTAGAACCAGCCCAGAGACCCTGGAGCTGTCCTGGAGCTGCCCATGCCCGTAACAGGTCCCTTGGCGGCTCTGGGCACGGGTGACCCAGAGGCTGCGACGGTGGCGCCTGCCCCACTCCAGCACCAGGCCTGGTGCCGCCCCCCCCAGCGCCGGTCGGGGTAGGGGCTCCCGGCAGCCCCCTGCCCCCCCTCCGTGCCAGCCGCGCATATGGGGCCGGGAGTTAAAAATAAAGACAATGCGCATACATTAGCATAGCTAATGCGTTGCGCTCCCCATTTAATATGCAAATGCCGGGCGCCCGGCGCCGAACACCTTCTGTTCCGTGCGCATAAATTTGAATGCGCAATTAGGCTAATCTTGGATAATTAATGAAAAAACGCGTCAATTTTAGCTCCTAAGTAATTTGATTAACATGTTGATAGGGCACTTAAGCCGCCTCTCCACGCCGGAGGGGCCTGGGGGGAGCTGCGCTCACCAGCCGCAGAGATGCGCCCAGCTCTGGGGTGGAGCCGGGCTGTAGCACTGCCGTCCACAGGAACGGGGTAGGTTACCCCGAGGAGAGGGGGTCGGGGGTCGGGGGTCGGGGCAGCCAGCCGTGGGCCCGGGCACGCGTGTACAGGGCAGGGCCTGGCAGGGGATGGTTGTTCCTAGTCACTGCCCCTGGGCAGCACGGAGTGGGGGCACCGGAGCATGTTCGGGAGCACGGCACATGCACTGTCCCCCCATGTGTATACACGCCAGCCCATGGCATGGACACAGACACATGCACACGCATCCCCCTAGCCCTGCCCCCCCGGCTCTTGCTTGCTGGAAGACCGTCTATATGTCCTGGTCCCCATGGCCTGGCCCTGGACATGCATGTGCACATATATGCACATGTGCACACACAAAACCGGGTATGTGCATACACATATGTGTGCACACAGGCCCATACACACACATGCACACAGGCCCATGCACACAAGTGCACACCCTCATGTACATACCTGCACACACCTGTGTGCGCACACACAGGCAAATGCACACACATGTGAACAGACACATGCACACACATGAAAGGCCTCATGTGTGTACACATGCATGTGCACACACATATGCATACACATGCGTACGTGCACACACATGGACATGCACAGGTCTGCACACACACATGTGCACACATATGCACTTGCACATGCACAGCTGGATCCCAGCTGAGGCTGCCTCCAGATCCCGGCTCCATCGCCCGGGGTGGCGGGGCCGTGGGACCCAGGTCCCAGGGCCGGGGGCACCTGGTGGGAGTGCGGGGTCAAGGGCTGATGGAGGGACGAGTGGATGGGAAGACGCAAGGCGGGTGGATGGATGCCCCGGCCCTGTGCTCTGGGCAGGCAGGTCTGGCCATGCGTGGCGCTGCACACACCAAGGCCACGTGGTGCCCGGGGGTCACGGCGGCTCCACTGCCCCCTGCTGCCAATGCCTGGGGGCTCCGGCATGTCCCTGGCACGGCACGGTTGGGGTTGGGGGGAGCAGCTGCCATGGGGGCTGGATGGAGAGATGGACACTGCCCAGGGACAGACGGACACGTCTGCCCAGGGTCCTTGAGACTGTGCACACGCAGGCCGGCACACTCAGGCAGCTGTGCCCATGTGCAGGTGGTCACATGCCACACACAGACATGCACCTGCATGCAGATACATGCATGCATGTGCAAAACTGTAAACACACACACACATGCACACATGCAGACACACATGAACACACACATGCATGCACACATGCATGCCCCCCAAGTGCACACACATGCAGAGACGCCTGCATGTGCACACACATACACACACATGCTCAGGAATGCCTGCACATGAGCAACCCCACACTAAAGCCCACACATGTGTGCGCTGTGGCTGCCTGTGTGCTGACACATGTACACGCTGGCTGAAGGCAGACTGCGACATGCACACACACACTGACAGATGTGCTGCAGGCTCACACAGGCACAACCACGCCCACGCATGTGCATTGTCACACACGTGCAGCACACATTGGCCAGCAAGTGATACATGGATGTGTTCCCCTACTGATACACATGCGCGCGTGTGCCTGGACATGCTCCTACCCTGTCACCCCTGACGCACAGGCTGGGCTGGGCTCAACTGGGGACAGTCACAACCTCCCTAAGGCCCCGACAGACACAGACCCTGACACAAGCACCCACAACTTGTACAGAACTGTGCAGACACACATGCATGTGTGTGCAAATGCACACATGCACAGGCACAAATATAAATGTGCATGTGCACACACACGCAAACATGGACATGCACACATACATACACACATACATACATGCATGTTTGCACAGACATGGACATAAACACCCCCACACGCACACATATGCACACACCTACCCACATGTGCATGCACACACCTGCATGTGCACACTTCCCCCCAACCCAGGGCTCAAGCCCACAGACAGCCCCGGGGTTTTGGCAGGGCCTGGTTCCCTGTCCCCATCCTCACCGCAGCCCCCAGGGAGCACACACATGTCTCCCCACATCCCATGTCCCCAGATTGGTGCTGCAAGCCCATCCAAGTGCACGGGGGTAGAATTTGCATGTGCAATTAGCTAACAAGCTCCCCTGGCACATCTGGCTCCCGCCTCACTCCTCTCCATGACACTGGGCACCAACCAGCAACACGAGTGGGTCATGGGCGCCCCCATTTGTGAGGTCACGGCACCCTCATATGTGTGCCTGGCATGTCTGGATGCAGGGGCTCACAGCAGTGCTGGAGCATGCAATATGTGTGTGCACGTGTATGTGTGAGCATGTGTGTAAGGAGAAACAGCACAG
>NW_005843509.1:48764-53737 GCF_000455745.1 Alligator sinensis
GGGAAAGAGACACGCAGCAGAGGCACACGTGTGCAAGCCCTCTTTATGCTAGGTGTCATGCACACGCCTGGCAGGCTGCACACACACAGGATAGCACACAATATGCATTTGCACCTGTGTTCATATATGCAAAGAGCCTGTGTGTCTGAGTGCAGCCTGTCCCCGCCCATGTAAAGAGCTTGAACATGTGTTTCTATGTGCTTGGCATGATGCAGGGCAAAATGTCTGTGTGTGCACGGGGCATCTGTGTCTGGGCATGGCCGGTCTGGGAAGTGTGTGGCCTGGCAGGCTTGGGCCTGGCATGTGTATGCTTGTGTTTGGGGGGGTTGTGCCCACATGTGGCATCAGCCTGACCTGTGTGTGTGTGACAAGCGTGTTACGTGTCTGTGTGAGCTGCCTCCAGCCGTGTAACATGTCTGTCTGTGCTTGATGTGCCTGTGTTTGAAGCAGTTGTGTAAAGGGGTGTGACAATCACAGGTCTGTGTGGGTGGCATGTACACAGCTCTGTTGTGTGCAGCCCAGCCTGGGCAGGCATGTGTGTGTGTGTGAGACACGTGGGAGATTCCTGTGCAGGGAGGTTCGTGTGTGCGCACATGTGTGCTCTCCACGTGGGCATGGTATGTGCACATGGTGTGTCCACATAGGCATAGCACAGGTGTGACTCTGGTGTGCAAATCACATGTCTGTGTGTGCACAGCACACACACAACACTTACCTGAAAGTTGCATCTTTCTGGCATGTGCGCAACATGCATGTGACACTTATGTGGGCATGAGGCACATGCCTGACATGTCTGTGTGCAGTGTGCTGACACATGCCTGTGTGTGTGCCTGGCCCAGGCGTGCTCCTGGCACGTGCAGCCTCAGATGCCATGTGGCCCTTCCAGTGCCCCTCACTCCCGACCCGCAGCCCCCATGCCCCCCCAGCCCTACCGATGCCCCTCACTCCTGACCTGCAGCCCCTGCCCCAACTTCATGCAGCGGAGACGGGTCCCCTCCCCTCCCTGCATCCCCTTTACACGTGGGGAAACTGAGGCACAGCTCAACTGAGCCTCAGGAGCACAGAGAGGTCTGGAAGCCAGGTGTTCAGGCCCCCCCCCGCCGTACCTGTCGATGATGACGGGGTCGGAGGGCGTCTCGTTGCGGTTCCCGCAGCTCTTCTTGTCGCAGCAGCGGCTGGGGGGGGGGAGGGGGGGGAACAGCCTGTGACTGCTTTGCGGGGGGCTGGGCCCAGCCCTCAGGAGAGGAAACTGAGGCAGCACCACAGGGCCCCCCCAGTGCTCCCCACCCCCTCCCTGCTGGGCCAGCAAAGGGTTAATGTGGGTGGGGCGGAGGGGGCCCTAGTGGGTAGACGCAGGCAGGGCCCCCCCTGGGGCTCAGCCCAGCACAAACAGGCCCCCCGGCCCCCCCTGGGCTCGTTAGTGCAGTGCTGTGGGGGCAATTAGCCGTGCTCCAGGGGGGCCGGTTCCACCCCAGCCGCGGCAGCACCAGCACCAGCACCAGCACCCACCTGCACATGATCTCGTGGGTCAGCAGCACGCGGCACATCTCGGGGTTCTTGTCCTGCCCCTCGTAGATGATGGCCTGGGGGGGCCGGGGGTGAGCGCAGGGCCTGGCCTCCCCAGCCCCCCCAGCCCTGCTGGTGCCCCTCACTCCTGACCCGCAGCCCCCCAGGAGCTGGGCCTGGCAGGGCCAGGCATGCTGGGGTGTGGGGCTATGGTAGGGGATGGGGGCAGGTATGGGGGGGGCTGATGGCAGCTGCCCCCAGAAAACCCCAGCTGCTGGGGGAGGCTCCCAGCGCCCCCCCCCAGCCCCCTCAGCCCTGGCACGGGAGGGTCAGTGAGGAGCCCCCCACTCCCGGCCTAACCCCCTGCCCCCAGCCCTGCCGGTGCCCCCAGCCCCGGCCCGCGGGCTCCCCCTCACCGTTGCTGTAGAGCAGCTGGAGCCGGTAGTGGATCCCGTTGTTGGTTTTCTCACCATTCTGCTCCTGGGCAGGGCAAAGGTCGGGGGCAAAGGGCAGGGGGAAAACTCATGACAGCCCAGGCCAGAGGGTGCACGGGGGTCCTGTCTGGACACCTCCACCCCCTTCCATGAGCCCAAACCTCCTCCCCCTCCCCACCCCACAGCCCCCTGGGTGCTCCCCGGAGCCCCTTGCTCCTGACCCGGTCCTTCTCCACGAAGTCGATGAAGGAGGTGCGCTCGATCTCCACGGGCTGCCCCTGCCGGTCGTACATGGCCAGCACGAAGTGGAAGAAGTTCGACTTGCGCAGGTTCGAGGGCGGCTGCTTCTCGAAGTGGGCACGAGCCAGGCCCACCCCGCTGTGGGGAGAGCGGGGAGTGTGACCCCGGCCCCCAGACTCCCCCCACAGCCCTCAGACCCCGCCCCGTGCCCTCGCAGACCCTGCTGCCCCTGCCTGGTGCTGTCCAGGCACCAGGGACCAGGCCGAGGTGCTGGGCGCTGGCAGACAGGGGACATGACCAGGGACATGTGGGCAGTCAGTGGCAGAGCGGGACTCCCCATCCCTGGCCCTGGGGGCACACAAGCAGGGGTACGGTGGTGGTGGGGGGCTCTGGGGGTCAGTTCCAAGCCCCCATGGAGTGGGGAGGTCCAGAGGGAGCTGAAGGGTCTGGATTAGTTTGTGCGCATGTGCAAGCGTGCACATGGGGACATGGGTGCAGGTGTGTGCAGGGCTGTGTGCGTGTGTAGGCATGTGTGACTGTGTGTGTCACTGCCCCCTGCTGGACAGACTCAGGATGGGAATGGCGTGTGTCCTGCTCCCCGCATTGATGGCAGCCGGGGGTGCCCTCACTCCTAACCCGCGGCCCCCTGCTCATCTAGCCCCTGGGCTCAGACATATCCATGCGTGCACACACATGCACATCTGTGTGCACATGTATGCACATACATGATCATGCACACGCAAGTGCACATGCACACAAATGCACTGCATCTCGAGAAGAAGCCAGGCCCTGGCTACGGCGGCCTGGCCCCGTGCAGCCCCAACGCACCCACTGGGAAGGACAGGGTTAACCCACTGCCCTGGGTACCAGGCGCGTTGCTTAGCAACAGCAGCATCCTCCCAGGACCTCACCTGCCCCATACCCCCTGCCCTGCCACGGGGTGGCACAAGCTTGGCAGGTCTCAGCCCAGCGCCAGCTCTCCGGGGCCTGCAGGGGCGCCAGGCCCGGGGTGGGGGGCCTGGCTGGGGCGAAACCTGAGCTGCCCGTGGGGTGGGGGGCGGTTCTTGACCTGGCACGATGGTTGGCGCTGCACCTGCGGCCTGGTGGGCACTGGGGAGGGCAGACCTGCGCTGAATGCGCACACACACACCCAGGAGAACAGGACGGACATGCACACGTACATGCACACAACCAGGCTACACACATACACACTGCAAAACCCAGGAATCCAGGACACACACACACACACACACACACACACACACACACACATAACCCAGGGACATGTGCGCACTCACACACACACATAGAGAACCCAGTCATCCAGGACACACACACACATACATACACACACACAGAAGCCAGGCATTCAGGACATGCATGCTCACACATGTACACATAGAGAATGAAGGCATCTGGGACACACACGCATGCACCCACGCACATGCGTGCACACACAGACGCACAGAACTCAGGTGTCTGGGGAGCATGGACATGCACATGGATGCACACAGAACCCAAGCATCTGGTACACACACACACGTGTGCACCCAGGTGTCCAGGATATATACACATACACATACACAGCATCCAGGCATCCAGGACAGGGACACACACATTCACATGCACACACATAGAGAACCTAGGAGTCTGAGACACACACAAGCACATGCATGCACACACAAAACCAGGTGCCTGGGGGACACGCATTCACACACAGAACCTGGGTGTCCAGGATGGACACACACATGCACACACATTCACTTGCATACACAGAGCCCAGGAGTCTGCCATGGACACACACACACACACACACACACACGCTGCTCCGCAGTCCCCAGGCCCCGTGGCAAGCCATTCTGGGAGTTGTGGCTGCGGCCCCGTCTCCCCGAACACAGACCCAGGGACGGGCACAAACCAGGCGGGGACCCCCCTCCCCCCAGCCATGGTGCAGCTGGGGAAACTGAGGCACAGAGCAGGGATGATCCATGCAGCTGGCGCTGGGCAGGCACCCACCAAGGCAGACAGGCTGCTGCCTGGCCCGATGCACATGCAGAACTCCGTGGCCTGACACACGTGTGAAGCAGGGCACGGGTGCACTGACCCAAGCAGAGAAGCATACACAGACATGTGTGACGGGACACGTTCATGTGTGCACACACACCCAGGCACATGCTGAGTAACATGCTTATGCCCGCAGCATGCTCAGGCCGGCACACAGTTGTACACGCTATTTATGCTGAATGCCACTCGTGAGCCTGCTGGAACACACCCAGTGGCAAGCATACACCCACCCATCCACACACACACATGCACACATGAGCCTGCCAGCACACTCCCAGTGGTGCACACACATGCACACTCACACGCACTGGACACAGCAGACCCAGGACAAGTGGACAAGGCCTGGACCACGAGTACCCTCTGACACCAGAGCTTGTGGCACGGGGGCCTGATCCGGCCCCTTCTCAGCACCGGGGCCCTGAGGGACGGACAGTAGTGGGCCTGGCATGGCGGGAGTGGAGCCAGGCAGCTGCAGAGGAGTGCAGGGGTCTCTTGGCACTAGCCCCCCACCCCCAGCTGCTCCGTGCCTCAGTTTCCCTGCTCCCCCTCCTGCCTGGAGGCGCGGGCAGCGGAGGCGGCGAGCCATCCGTAGATGGAGCCCCCATGAATTATTAAAGGGAATCAGAGCATTTCCTAGCAGGGCTCCGGCCGGGCGCGCAGCGCTTACAGGAAAGCCGAGCTGCGCGGGCGCGGGGGGGGGGGGGAGGCCATTAGGAGCGGAGGGGCTGG
>NW_005843509.1:53918-56144 GCF_000455745.1 Alligator sinensis
GGGGACGCGCGCGGCCGGGGGCGGGGGGGGGGGGGTGGGAGGCCATTAGGAGCGGAGGGGCTGGCGGCTTCATTCCAGCCGGTGCGGCGACGGGGTCTGGGCCAGCCCTGGGTTGACACATGTGTTGCATGTGTCGTGGCACTGGGGAAAGGGGGAGTGTGGGGTGGGGGTGAAGCGGCCCAGCTAAGGGAGATACGGGCATGGCTGGACTGCACAGTCCCCTGGGCACGCACACTCCTGGCAGGTGTCAGGGGGACACGCTCAGCTCCTGCCCAGAGGGATGGGGACACACTTGCACACACACACACACGCCAGACACACTTGTGGGCTGTGGTCTGGATGTGGGCTCATGTATGTGCTCTTGTGGCTTCCACGCCCTGCTTGCTTGCAAGGATACGCACGTGCATATGGAGCACAAACGAGCCCACAAACGAGCTCACAGGGGTTTATTTGGGGATGTGTATGCACACACAGGCACACAGCTGCACTGGTGTGCACACGCACCCACACACATGCTTGTACATGCACGCAATTGCACTGGCACCGCATCCACACACACAACTTCATTGGCACGCACACATTCACACACAAATGTGTGTGGGGACATATGCGCACACACACATCTACACATACACACATGCAGAAACACAAATGCACTGGTGTGCACGTGTCCACACACAATTGCACTAGTGTACACATGCACACATGTCTGCGCACACACACTTACACACAAACACCACCCTGAGACTCTCCTTCCTGTCTGCTTCTATGGTCTTGTGTACAGAGCCTTGCACAGGCACTTGCTCACACACGCGCGCGCACACACACACACACACACACACACACACACACACACACCCACCCGCATGTTTCCGGGCTCCCCACTCTCTGCCCCGTCCCCCTCGCCACCATCCCTGGACAAACCAGATGCGGCCGCAGTGCCAGGGCAGCACGGCTGCCACCCATCCCAGCACCTTTTGCACACGTTTGCACATGCCCCAGTGCTCTCTCTTCTCTCCAGCGCCCACTGCCCTGGTGCTCAAGCCTCGGCCTGGCTGCACCATGGCAGGGCGTTTCCTTCTGCCCAGCGAGGGGCTTGTCTGGCCTGTGTCCCGGGCCGGGCATGCATGCAGAGAGGAGCCCCCTTGTCTGAGCCCAGCCCCGTCCCCTGGGCAGGTCATGGAGCAGGGTTGGAGGGGGGCACCAGCTGGGAAGTCCTGCCTGGGTTTGCTCCAGTGGAGATGCAGATCCCTGGGCACGAGTCCCTGCAAGGCCAAACCCGCGTCCGGCCCCGCCAGGCCCCGCGCCCCGGGGTCATTTGTTCCGGGTCATTCAGGCCCTGGCACAAAAGTGACCCCTGGGCTGCTGCGGCCCCTGCCCTGGCTCATCTCCCCCGGGCCCAGTTGGGCGCTGGGAGCGGAGGCAAACGAGGCTCCGTAGCGAGTGCTGGCTTGAAATCCTGCACGCGGCTTCGTTTGTGAAGGGGGGGAAGGAGCTGGAGTTCGCTGGCTTCCCTGACAGCATCCGCCTGGCTTCAGCCGCTGCGGCAGCTGGTCCAGGGCAGGAGCAGGAGTAGCACTGCTGGTCCAGCCCAAGGGGCTCTGCCAGCCTCCAGGGTCAAGGCTGCTTGGGCCTGCTGGGACCAGGGGAGGTGACTCCTTGTGAGACCCCCACGGCAGCTCAAGACGCTCGTTGACATCTCGTGCTTCTCCGCCGGTCCCTGGAGCCAGGAGCGATGGTCCAGGGAGACGAGACCCTGCTGCACCCGGGACCCTCAGGGTTGCACCCAGGACAGACCCTGCCTGGGTGCAAGCATGGGCAGAGGGAAAGCCTCTCAGTTTGGACAGACTGGAGGACGGGCTCATGTGCCCGGAGCTTGCCCCGCGACTCTCCCAGGGAGACGGCCGGTCCCATAAAGCTGGAAAGCCCTGGCCGGCTGGCCGGCCGGCTGCACAGGGACAGCCACGGGGACAGGGAATCCCGCAGGCACTGTCAACAGGGCAGTGCACCTCCTGGACCTCTCTAGGGCAGGGCACGAGAGCCGCTTGGTGCTTCTGGCGCTGTTCTCCCCCGGCCCCTCGAGCAGCTCCAGGGCTCGGAGGCACGAGAGGCCTGGCAGGAGGGCAAGCGTCCCCGGTGGCCTGGGCAGGCCAGGAGCGGCCCCACAAAGCTTGGCACATCCCCGGACCCTCCCAGAGCCCATCTCCGTGCTGCGCCCCGGACCTC
>NW_005843509.1:56218-56578 GCF_000455745.1 Alligator sinensis
CGAGGCCGCGGGGCGGCGATGCCCCCCACGCTGCATCCCAGAGACGCCCGTGGTCGAGGGGAGCAGAAGCCAGCGCAGCGTCCCAGAGACCCCGAGCAGAAGCTGGTGATGCGTCCCAGAGACGCCCGCCGTTGAGGGGAGCAGAAGCCGGGGATGCCCATAGTCTGGGGGAGCAGAAGCCGGCGCTCGTGAGGACCGGGGCTCAAAGACGGGACCAGGGCAGCTGGATGCTTGGGCTCCTTGTCCCTCCCCAACTTTCGGCCCCGGGCGGGCGGGCGGGCAGTGCCAGGCTCTTACCTCTGCGCAGCGGTGCCCGCGTCCAGGATCCCGGCGCCGGGCATCCAGGCGCGGACGCTGAGC
>NW_005843509.1:58471-73659 GCF_000455745.1 Alligator sinensis
CCCTCCAAAGCCCCAGTGCAGCCCCCTGCCTGGGTAGGGACCCCCCACCCATGCCCTGGCCTGGAGGAGCCCTGCACCCCGACCTGTGCACACCCCCAGCCACCCTGCCCCCCACCCTGCTGTGGGTTTGAACCCTCTACTTGGCCCAGAAAATGACCCGGGCTGCGGAGTGGGGTGGGGACTTTGGGGCAGGGATGGGGGGCGGGGAGAAGGACCCTACAGGCTGCAGCTCCTGAGGCTGGAGGCTGCCCCGCGACCCACAGCGGGTCTCAGCCCCTATCAGGCCTGGCAGGAGCTGGCGTGTCTCGAGCCCGGGGGTCTCGGCTTGGGGTCTGTGGTGCAAACAGACCGGCCGGTACCGACAGGAGCATCCCTTGCAACCCAGGGCAGCAGGTCTCCTGCTTCAGCAGCCCTGGGGAACCCTCCCCCGGAGTCGGGGGCCCAGGTCTGGGCCCGGCCCTTCCAGGACATGGGCAGGTTGGGAAGAGCCCAGCGCAGAGCAACCCAAATGGTCAGGGCCTGGGAGACAAGAGATGAGCGCAGGGTGAAGGAGCTGGGGGGACTGAGTCTGGAGGAGAGAAGACAGGGAGTTTGTTCACAGGCGGCAGGTCCCTGCAGGGCGCTGGCAGAGAGGCTGGAGACCGGCTTTCCTCTGTGGCCGCAGGGGACTGGACTAGGAGCAATGGCCTCTAGCTGCAGCAGGGGAAACTGAGGCTGGGGATGAGCAAGATGCTGGCTCTGAGGGGGGTCAAGCACTGGACCGGGCCCTGGAGACGCGGTGGAGTCTCCATCCTGGGTCGGCCCCTCTGCTGGCAGGGTCGGGTCCAGGCCGGCCTGGAGCAAATCCCCTCTGGCCCGACTCTCCAGGGACCCTGGGGCTGCGGAGGCTGACTGGGGCAAGCTGCTTGGTGCCATGGGCGTGCAACTCAACTGGACGCAGCATCCCGGACACGGCTTACCTCCGCAGAGGTGCCCCTGGCACCCAGCAGCCAGGTCCAGTGCCCGGCACAGCCAACACCCTCCCGTGGCCCCAGGCAAAGCCGGGGCCCTGCCAGGGTCAGGGCAGGACAGAGCTGGCTGAGATTTGCACTGGGGGTCCCGGGAAGAGGCTGTGCCCCCCACCTCATGGCAGCTGGTAAGGTCCAGCAGCCCTCAGCTCTGCTCTGCAGCCTGCAGGCTCCCCCCTCACCCGACGGGCCCTGAGCTGGGGCATTTAATGGAAAGACCCAGGGTGCTGCCGATGCCACCGTGCCCGGGCAGGATGCTCCCAGGGCCCCGCAGCTGGGATTTAAGCCAAGGAGCCCCTGGCTTAATGCTGCCCCCACCCGGGGGGAGGTCACGGACCAAGGGGCAACTGCCTGGGGCATGGACCCCCTTCCCTCCTGCAACTCCCTGGCGCTGGGCAAGGCTCTGCCGCAGCCCCGAGACGGCTCATTTGTCTGCTCCGATCCTGGGGGGAAGCTCCACGCCTCTACAGACCCGGGAGCTTGCCCCAGCTGCAGGCCCCGGAGCTGGTGGCAGGGAGGCCTCGCTGGATGCGTGCAGATGGGGGTCTCAGGCGGACCTCCCAGTGTGTGTGGGGCCAGCTGGCAGGCTCCCCTGGTGCTCAGAAAGCAACACCAGGCTGGAGGGGGGTCTCTGTCGGCTGCCCCCAAGCTCTCTACCCCCATTAGCAGGATCTGGCTCCCGCACAGTCCCTGGGGACCCCAGTTCCCTGCGCTGACGTCACCCGCCCTAATGGAAAGCTGCGCGTGGAGCTGGCTGGGCAGGGTGCATGGAGGGGGCAGGCTGGGACCACCCCCCAGAGCCAGCAAAGGGGCTCAGGCCCAGGCTCGCCAGCTCTGTGATGCTCGGGACTGGGGGCACTCCACAGGGGAGCACGGACAGATAGACACAGGCTTTGCGGCGGGGGGCAAAAGCCTCCCTTGGCTATACCTGCCTTGTCTGGTGGTGCTGGGGACTCCTTCCTCCCCCCACCCCTCTGTAGGCGTGATGGGCGGATGCCCCCCCCCATAGCTAATGGCTGCGCAGGCCCAGCTGGGCGCCTGCCATCACGGTGCTGCTAAGTGCCTGGGCGGGCAGAGGCAGCCGGAACCGGGTGGGGGGGGCCCATTTACTCAGTCCCCAGGGATGACTGAGGCTCCAGGGGGGCTGCTCCCTCCCCCTGCAACTCTAATGGGCCTGGCGGGTGCTGCTGGCACAGCTGTGGGGTGGGGGTGGGGGGCAGCTCCCTGCAGCCTGGCGCCCCCAACACCCAGCTGGGCAAGCACAATGTCCCCACTAAATGGGGCTGGGGGGCCTGGAACAGAGCCCCAGAGCTGCCAGGGAGCACAACCCTGAGCTTGGCTAGCCCCGCGTGCTGTGCCCGGGCCGACAGGGGCCTCTTTGCCCTGGTGGGGCCTGAGGATGCTCAGAGAGATGCCCTGGGCAGCCGGTGCAAGCGCCTGCCCAAGGGCAGCGCAGAGGCGCGAGACTGGAGCAGCCACAGGCTGAGGCAGACGTCCCAGTGCCCGGGTTAACAGTGGGGCCTGGATGGGCCCATCGCAACCCAGCCCCGAGCCAGGAGAGCAGTGCCTTCGCCTGGGCTCCTGAGCATCTCTACCCAGGCATGGCAGTGCCACGGCTCTGCTTCCACACGGGAAGGATCAGGCTGGGTCCCGCTGCCCCGTGGGAAGCAGGGGCTGGCCCTGAGGAGGGCAGAGCCCTGCCTGGAGGAGGTGGGCAGGTGCTGCCCAGCTGGAGCAGGGCACTGTGGCCAAGTCGAGGGGCCCGGCCCCAGCCCGACTGCCTCCTCCACATGTGCCGTGCTGGATGCCACATGCTTCTGGGCCCAGCTGACACCAGGCAGGGGGCACCTGCCACAGACACGTGGCCCAGCGCAGAGCCCAACACATGATCCAAGAGCCCACGGCCTGGTTCTGAAGTTTAATTGCACTTGAGTTGTCAACGTGAGCACCCCCACGGCGCACCGCTTGTCCCTGCCAGTCCCGTGCCCTCAGACCCTAGCACGGTCCCCGCCCAGCCTGCTTTGTCCCTGCCCCGCTGCCTGCCTGTCTCCGCAGTGCAACCGCGGGTCCCTGCTAATTGCTAATCCCTGAGGCTTTGCAAATCAAGGCGCCTTCCACCACGGCGTAATTGCGTTCCCCCGGGGCCCGCAGCGGGGGGGTGTCTGCCACACAAAGCCCTGCGGGATATAAATACATGGGAGGGAGGAGGGACTGCAGCCCCCACAGAGGGACCCGCTGGCCTTGACCTGCCACGTGGCCACGGCTGGGGTGGGTCGCGGCAGCTGATGTCAAACTAGGCACCTGAGCCAGGAGGAATGATACCTCTCGAGGTGAGCGTGCTCATGCCGGAGCCTGCCCCCAGCTCAGCTGGGAACCTCTCCTTGGGCTCCGGCGCCCTGGGTAGGGGAGACATGCCCATCCAGACAAGCTTGTGGTGGCACCTGCTGCTGGCTCCCACTGGTGCTGGCGGGTAGGGGTGGCTGCCGGCGGCTTCTGGCTGCGATGCCCCATCCAGCCGGGGGTGCTCACACCCACAGCGAGTGGGGAGCGGGGGACGTTGCGGCTGGTTCTGCGGGTCCGGAGGGCAGCTCTGCCCCTGCCCAGCCCTGGCTTCTCCTGGCACCTGTGCCTTTGGGTGGGCCTGGTGGGCACGTGAGAAGGCTTTGCCTACAGGCTCCCAGGGCTCTTTTATTGTGAGAATGGTGCTAGGAGGGGGCATCAGAGCCCACACTGTCCCTGGCTTTGTGGTCACAGCTGGCAGGGGATTTGAGGCTGCTGTCTGTGCTCTGCTCTGAGGTCTCTGCCCCACTGGACACGGCCTCCGGAGGTACCGGGCTGGGCTCCCTGAAGTGGTCTGGTCCTGACATGACAGCACTGGCATCTGGCTGTGGGGTGCTGCCCTGCTTCGGTGATGTAATCCTGCTCCCGGCTTGGTCCATGGGCTGATGCCCTGCTCCAAGCTTGGCCGACACAGGCTCCCTCTGCTCCAGCCAGCAAGACTCTGTGCCCTCTGCTGCCTGGCCAGCACCTGGGGCTGGGCTAGCAGTGGCCTGGTCGTCTCCTTTCCCCTGCCCTGGGGGTGGTGCTGCTGCCTCCTCTGCCCCAGAGTCCTGCTCCGGGCGGTCAGGCAGCGGGTCCTGGGTGACTGGGGGCTTCACCTGCTGGTGGCACATGGGGCAGGTGTCCTGCACATACAGCCACTTGCGGAGGCAGCTGTCATGGAAGAAGTGGCCGCAGGGGGTGATGACGGCCATGTGCATCCCCTGGGGGAGAGAGAAGGGGGTTCAGGGGAGAGCTCCAGCTGGGGAGACCTCACCAGGCTGGCAGGAGATACATGGTACCCGCAGCATTACACTGACTGGCATAGCACAGACCCTGCCACGCTGGGCCAGGCTCTCTGTGGGGAGCACAGCCAAGGTCCCTTCCCCCCACCAGTGGTCACAGCTGGTGACCTTCCTGGGTGATGGGGTGCCTGTGTCACTGCAGGCTGGGTCCGAGGGTCCCTGCCAGCCTCCCCACCCCACAGACACCTGGGCTCACTGCTGCAGCCCTTTGCAAGCTCAGGAGGAAGCCGCCATGCCGCGCTTATGGGCTGCTCTCCAGGTTTTGCTGGGTGGCTGGAAGGGCTGGAAACCCCCCTTGCTGTCTGCTCCCACCCCATGGGAATGGGGGGGCTGGTACCCAGGGCCTGTCTGGACTCCCAGTGCCCAACTGGGCAGGCATCCAGGACTCCTGGGGGTGGAGCAAACCTCCCCGATGGGGCCTGAGCGGAGCCAATGCTGCAGCATGTGCCTGAGTCTGCAGAGAGCCTGTGCCTGAGAAGTGACACCGAGGCATCTCTGGCGGCAACACCCTGATCTCTCCACACGGCTCCCTGGGGTAGTAGGGGGCACAGAGGGCAGTGTGAAGGCCTGGTGTCAGGCTGCAATGTGAGCAGGAAGCTGCAGAACTGAGTGGGGTTTAGGGCCCATCCACAGGCTGCACATAGGCGGAGAGGGGCTTCTAATCTGCATGGGGAGACCTCTCCTGTCCCCTCTCCAGGTTGGGAGCAGGAGCATGCATCTCCCTGTTAGGTCCCCCAGCTGGGCGGGTGGCAGCAGAACCAGGTCAGGCTGGCAGGGGTTGGAGCTGCTGGCATTCCCCCAGGGCAGAAAGACAGGGAGGCCACGGCTGGAGCAGGGGGAGAATCACCTGGAAGCAGATGGCGCACACATCATTGTGGTCCTGCAGCTGCCCCTGCGTGGCTCGCGGCAGCAAGCTGATCTTCTTGGCAGCCTCGTGGCGCAGCAGGAAGCTCTTCCAGCCTGACTGGGCCCGGAGCCAGATGTTGAAGTAGGAGTCGACGACGATGACGGAGGCACCCACCCAGCTCCATTCACCAAAGAGCAGCTCCCAGGTGCCGTAGCCCACCACACACATGGCCACCAGGAACTCCAGCACACGGCTCACCGCATTCACTGCATAGATCACCTCGTCCATCCGCTCCAGCGGCTCCTCCTGCAGCAGCTCGATCATGAACAGGGCGTAGAGGAACAGTGTGCCCATCACCTAGGGAGGGGAAGGGGGATGTGACCAGGCCATGAGGGCTGCTGGATGTGGGTGCCCGCTACCCAAGCTCCCTGTGACTCTCGGCAAAGCTTTGTGCCGGCGGTTGCAGGGAGCTGCAGAAAGGTGCAAAGCATGAGGAGGTGGGAGGGGGGCAGGCAGTGCCCCAGGGAGCCGGGGCCATGGTCGGCCAAGGCCTCTTTAGAAGGACCAGGTAGGAAAGCACAGGAGAATGGGGCATCTGGTGCAGAGAGGGGACCCTGTCGTGCTTGCAGGGGGGGAGCAAAGTCTCCAGCCACCTGTGGGGAGGGAAGCAGGAATCTGGGGACTGGGACAAGGGCAGGGACCCGTCTTATCTGCAGAGGGATGTCCCGGCCTGGGGCCCAGCCACCCAGGAGGGCCACGCCATACCTGCAGAGAGGTGAGCATGCAGCTGGAGACCAGGATGACCAGCCAGAAGTTCATGTGGAAGAAGCAGACGATCTTGTAGGCCATGAGGCAGGGGAAGATCAGCAAGAAGAGGCACATGGTGACGCCACGGAAGTGTTTCCATGGGCTCCTGCAGGGACAGTGGACGGCTCATTGCCCCACGGCCCAGCCAGCGGGGCTTGGGTGTTCTCCTCCCAGGTCCCGCTGTGAGCCAGCAGGTTTTCTCCCACCATGGGCAGAAAGCAGCGGGTGACCGAGGCACCGGGCCAATGGGAAAGGGCCTCCAAGGCCTGATCAGGGTGCCTAGCTGCAAGAGGGCGTGGGCATACTAGGCAAATGGGCCATGCCGCTCCCGAAGCCGGCTGCTGTCTTGGCCCCAGCTCCTCGAGGAGGGGGTTCAGATAGGTGTAGGCTCTGCGTCTTCCAGAGCCGCTCCAGGGCAGATGTGATAGGAGGGTGTCTCAAGCTCACCCTCTTGGGAGAGCAGCTGGGACACCCAAGACAGGGCTGCAAAGCCTAGCAGACTGGCGGGGGCAGGAACACTCCCCCGTGCCCTGCTCCAGACAGGCAGATCCCTGGAAGTGCGGGAGCCCCGTGCTGTGATGTGGCCCCGTGCCGTGGGGTGCCCCTTCTGCTGGGAGGGAGAGGCTGGGCGTTACCTGTTCCGCGAAGCCCCCAGCGCCAGCACAATGGGGTTGGTGATCTCGATCATGGACTGCAGGGTGGAGGTGACCACGATGAAGAGGATGAGGCTGAGGAGGAAGGTCCTCTGCAGGATCTGCAGGTCCAGCACCCCTGTCTGCAGAGCCAGCAGCAGCAGTATCACACCCTCTGTCACACCCCTGTGAGGCGGGCAAGGCAAAGGGATCAGATGGGCACTGTGGTGGGCCAACCTGGCGGCTGCAGAGTCCCTCATGTGGCCCCACAGCCCGTCCCCTACCAGCTGGAAACCGGCTCAAATCCCAGCCCAGGGTCCCTCGCCTGAAGCCAATGGGCCAGGGCACATCCTTGGCAAGGGCAGCAATGCCCCGAGACCCACGCTCACAGCACTGGGGCCTTGTGAAGAACCCATGGCCCATGGTGGCCACCTTGACTCACGAGTCTCTTTCACCCACATCCCTGGAGAAGCAGGTGGAGGTGGCATCTTCTCACCCAGATGCTAGGACCTGGCACTAGGGGCAGAGCCAGCTGGACACCCCTGTCCCAGAGCTGGGCATGCTCTGGCCAGCCAGGCTCTCTTGCTGGGGAGTAGATGACCGGGGCTCAACCCCAACCCCGGTGCCATGCCGTCCCTCACCTGTGCATGACATTGCCATTCTGGAAGCCGCCGTAGCCGCCCAGGTAGAACTTGCAGAGGTTCAGCATGCCCAGGGCCAGGTAGGAGACGGTGAAGGTCAGGCCCAGCAGGGAGTAGGGTGTGTTACAGCACTCGGCCACACTGAGAACACACATGGCAGGGTGTGAGCATGGCCTCCACAGTCCCCTGGGGAGGGGCAGAAGAGAGTGGGGGACCCCCAACCTGCCAGGGTCCACTGCAGACCACGGGAAAGTCCTGGCAGGCCTCTGGGCATCTATGCCATGTCCTGGAGTGGGTGCCTGTGCCCCGAGCTCATGGGTGCCTTAGTCATGCCTCTGCAGGGTTGGGGGCAGAGCCCACATCATGGGTATGACACGCTTTGCTGTGTGGCCTGGCCACAGTCAGAGACCCCTTGAGCAGAGCTTCCCTCCCATGTCGCCCACCTGACTGGGGCCCTACACCTGGGCGCAGCCCCCTCCTACCTGCTGAGGAAGATGAAGATGAGCCCTGGCTGGGTGGGGGGGCCGCTGGAGGCCAGGGCCGAGTACAGCTGCAGGGCGAAGAGAACCAGCCAGAAGATGAGGAAGAGCATGGGCATGGCCAGCCGACTCCAGAGGCCCATGCCTAGCACCATCAGCTGGTACGGCTCCAGGACCTAGGAGAGACGGGGCACTCCATGAGCTGGCACCAGCACACCTGGGCTGGGGACCAGGTTGGCAGGCCCCTGGCAGGGTCCTTCCAGCTCTTCCAGATTGAAGTAGGCGAGAGCCAGGGCACCAGATAGCTCCTCTGGGTCCCAAACCCTATCACCACCCCTGGCCCTCACCCAGTCAGACCCCACTGAGGGCCAGACCCCCTCTGGAGTCCCGTGCCCCTTTTCCAGGCCTGGCTCAGCAGTTCCCTGACCCCCCTTCCTGGGTTAACTCACCCCCCCCCGACCCCGTGCACTGGCTCTCACCTGTGCCACCTCTCTGCAGGCTGCGGCAGCCAGGCGGAAGGGCACGAGGATGTGGGAAGCCATGACGTAGAGCACCTGGAGGGTGGTGAGGGCCATGGCGAAGATGCTGGCCATGGGCAGGGCATGGAGGGGCAGGCCGCTGAGCCGGGCCAGCAGAGGCAGCAGCGGGGCTGAGAAGAGCCATGCCTGCCGCGTCCGCGTCAGCAGGCAGCACAGAGCACACGCAATGACCTGGCCTGTGAAGGGAAAGGGAGAGGAGGTGAGGCTCAGCATGGCAGGCTTGACCCTGTTGGCCTCCTCCCAACACCTGTAGCTCCCCTCAGCACCAGCTGCTTCTAGCATCAGAGACGGTTGCAGCAGATGAGCTGAGCTCACCCAGGACTCCTGGGTTCTCTTTGTAGCTCTGAAGGGTCAGTCAGAAAGCAATGCCTCCTGATCCCCAGCATAAGTCAACGGGGCCAGTGAGAGTTTTGTCCAAGCACTCGAACCTCCACTTGCAACTGAAATGTGACATGCAAAAAGCTCATCCAACACACTTGGGGGTGCGTGACAGCACGGGCCCACGGGCCACAGAGGCATCGTGCTGTTCAGACAGACTGCACTGTCCTGACCCCTGCACAGCTTGCAGGGTGGAGGAGGGTGACATTTTCAGGATGACAGTGGCAGTGGTTGTTACAGTGGCATAGAAATCCAAGAGCCATGGGGCTGGCAGGGACCTGCTGGGTCACATCCAGTCCAAGCCCTGCCCGAGGCAGGAACAGCCCCATCCAAACCAGCCCAGACAAACCCTGTGTCTGACCTCTGAGCAAAACCACAGTGTCCCCTGATACAGCCCCAGGCATCTCCCCCGCCCCCAGGAAAGCAGGGGGGCCACAGCCTCCAACGTCCTGCTGCTGCCGGGGGGTGGAGGGGGGGTCATGGATGCTGCAGAGAGCCCAGGCCACACCCCCACTGCAGAGGAAGGCAAATCCCTCCCCCAGTCCGGACCAGTCTGAGCAGGGTGAAATCCCTTTCTGCTCCCAGTGCAGTGTTGGTATGAGCCTGAGCGCGGGGGCAAGACCCTCCAGCCAGGACCCTGCGGGGTTGGTGCCAGCAGGAGCATTGGCACAGCCCAGCCCCATCCCCATCCCGGGCTGCAGCAGCACCAGCACCTCTGGGGGGAGGCTTAAAACCCTGACACATGGAGCTGAAAGCGGGGGGGGCGGGGAGCAAGAAGCCTGGGACATCCCCACAGCAGAGCACAGGCATCGCTGCGCCTAGATCGTTCCGGCCCAGTGCCCGTCCAGCCTCTCCTTGATCGCTCCAGTGATGGGAGAGTCCCCCCCTTCCCTGGCGTCTCTTCCATGGCCTCCCTGTTCTATCCCGGAAGCAGTGTTTCTTGATCTCCAACTGCACCCTGGTTCACCAGTGCAAACAGGCCACAACTGGGGACTGAACCCATGCTGTGAACCAGTGGGGTGCTCAGGGGTGACACCCCTTTTCCACACCAGGGCGATCATTTCTCACTACCATTCAGCTGAGAAAAATCGAACTTGGAGGCTCAGCTCAGACTGACCCCCGTCTGGCTCTGGGCGGATCACGGTGCTGCGCGGGATGTGGGTCAACACTGACCCGCTGCCCAAGGGGCAAGAGGAAGGCAGCAACATTGGTGATCCTAGTAGGCAGGCCCTGGGTGACAGAAGCCTGGCCGTGTCCCACCCCAGCCTTGTCTCTCTGTACTAGCTGGGGATGATGGGACTCGGGGCATGGGCAAGAAAGATCTTGCAGGAACTCCAATAATTGCTGTCTGCTCTGCAGCTCTCGGCAGGGTGACAGCCACAGTCCCCCAGATATTTCCAAGCAGAGAGCTCAGCGAAGCAATGTCCGGACACACTTTCCTGGGCTAGTTACATGGGCACTAGCCCCAGAACAGGGCATCCTCCTCTCCACCCCCACTCAAACCTGCTGTCCAGTGATATAAGCTCAGCTGCAAGATCCTGGACAGGCCACTGCAGCCTCTAACAGGGACTGGTGGGTGGCCAGAGACCACATGGGGCTCCTGCGGCCGGACAGTGGGACCTGGGCTCCATTCCTCTGCTCAGGGAAGTAGGAAACCTCTGGTCTTGGCATCTGCTCTGCTCCCAGGACAGGTCCCCAGCACTCTCCCTCTTTCACGCCCTTCTGCAAGCGCCCTGGGCTGGAGGGGACGGCTGGAGAGGGGATGGGGGGCCGGGCCCCAAGGCCGCCTCACTTGTCAGGGTGGTGACGAAGCGGCTGAGTGCGACGGGGTCCTGGTACACAGCCCCGCGGAACTCGTACTCCATCTCCTGCTGGATATAGTCCCTGGAAGCAGAAGGACGGGGGCTTCACCGCAGGGGTCTGCATCCACCCAGCCACCCGTGGTCACCAACACCTGGCCCCGGGGCCAGGTCCCCTCCCAGCCAAAAGTGCCTGCTGCTGTGATTTCCTATTTGCCTGTTGCCCCAGACACCCCGACCACCGCCCCATGCCGGGTCCCTGCACGGAGCACAGCCAGGGTAACGACCCATGGCGTGAGGCCAGGAGTCTGCGCTGATGCTGTAGCTCTGAGCCTGGGGAGTATAGGATTATAAGAACTGCCACGTACTGGGCCAGACCCTAGGTCCAGTGTGCCCAGTCTCCGATGTCCCACAGCAGCTGGAAGGGAGAGCGACTGGGTCTGAGCAGAGTTTTCCCCTGTTTCTCATAGTTTCATAGTAGCTACGGTCAGGAGGGACCTGAACAGATCATCTAGCCTGCCCCCCTGCCACAGGCAGGAATGGATGCTGGGTTCACAAGATCCCAGACAGGTGAGCATCCAACCTCCTCTTGAATTTGCCCAAGGTAGGGGTGAGGACCACTTCCCTGGGAAGTTGGTTCCAGATTTTGGCCACCCTAACTGTAAAATATTGCCTTCTGATCTTTAACCTAAACCTATTCTCCATCAGCTTATGACCACTGTTCCTGGTCACCCCAGGTGGTGCTGGGGAGAAAAGGGCTCTGCCTATTTGCTGTTGATCTCCTCTGATGAGTTTGTAGGCAGCCACCAGGTCCCCCCTCAGCCTCCTCTTGCTGAGGCCGAACAGGTTCAGGTCCCTCAGTCTCTCCTCGTAGGGCCTGTCCTGCTGCCTGTCCTCTCCCTTGCAGCCTCCAGCATTGAGGGTCCAGACAGGTCTGATGCAGATGCCATGCCCCTCACTCCCTGCTCAATAGCGACTAATGTGCCTTTCCTCCAAGGACGTGCCCAACCCCTTGGTGAATCTGCCTGAGCTCTTAGCTTCCCTCACATCTGGGGGCAGCAGTCCTCATTCCCCCACTAAGGGTGGCCAAAATTTGGAATGGCCTCCCAAGGGAGGTGGTGCTCTCCCTTACCTTGGGGGTTTGTGAGAGAAGGCTGGATAGGCATCTGGCTGGGATCGTCTGACCCCAGTGCTCTTTCCTGCCTAGGCAGGGGGTCAGACTTGATGATTTGTTAAGGTCCCTTCTGACCCTAGCATCTATGAATGCCAGGCTGGGGAAACCAAACTGCTGGGTGCTGGTTTTAAACTGCCAGCTGCTCCTCACCTGCTGTGACCCCTCCTTGTTTGGTGAGAGACGGTCAGTGATAAACCCCTAGTGACTTTCTCTCTGCCATTTAGGATGTTGTAAACACATCTCCTGTCCCCCCTCCAGTGTCTCTTATCTAGGCTGCCCAGGTCTGGCCTCTGCAGTCTCCTCCTAGGGGCGCCCCTGCACACCCATCTTCCTTGCTGCCCTTCTCTGCATCGTCTCCAGTTCTCTTCTCTCCTTTTGGAGCTGCGGGGACCAGAGCTGGGCAACGTGCTCAAGGTGTGGCTGCACCAGAGACGGATAAAGGGGCATCAGGATCCTTTGTTTTGCTCACCATTCCCTCCTTCATCCTCCCTCATGTGTTGCTTGCCTTTCTGACAGCTGCTGAGCCCTGAGCTGGTGCTTTCAGTGAACTGCCTGTAAGGTAACAGCTCACTGCTGAGCCCCTCACACTGTAGGTCTAGTCTGGGTTGTTTTTGCCCAGGTGCATCACTTTATGCTCCTCCACATTAAATTTCACCTGTTATTTAGTTGCTCATTTGCTCAATTGTGCCAAATCCTTCTGCAGCTCCTCCCTTGGTCTTTAAAACCCTTTGAATATGTGTGTGATAACCCTAACCTTCACCCCACGGCTGAACGACAGAGAACTGCATGCCCAGGGGTGACCCTGGCAGCAGACAGCGGCATCCCTCAGCAGTGGGGTGGGCAGGGGAGGGCAGTGCCCACAGCTCACCTGGCCGTCTGGTGCCCCATGTAGAGCAGCAGCAGTGTCAGGACGTGCAGGTACAGCTTCGCCAGGGACTGCACCGGGAGCAGCAGCACCACCGCACACAGCACATGGCCTGGGGGAGGCAGGGAGAAGACCATGGGTCAGAGCTGGGCTGTGGCCCCACACCAACTGCCCTCCCCTGCAGCGGCCCCTGCATGCCAGCATCCCCCGGGCAGTGCTGGAGGATACAACAGGGAACAGCCATTCCCCACTCTCCAACCCATCTCGGTCCACTTGTAAGCTCCCCCTGCCCTTCCTGGGATCCTATCCCCCGCTGCTGCAATGCAGCTGCCTCTGGGGCGAGAGGCAGCAACACAGAACACGAGGGAGGTGGAGCTCACATCCAGGGGTGCAGACAGGGAGGGTGGGATGTAAAAGGGCAGTGAAACTCGGCCTGGGCGGCCCCGCAGCAGCAGAAGAGGCAATGAGGATCTTGCCTTGATGGCTCATTGAAAAGAGAGCACCTCTGGGGCATGAGGGGCCATACCAGCTCCGGGACCTGCTGAATGGTGTCACCCCGGGGTGGCTCGAGCAGCCCAAGCGATGCTGACCAGCCCAACAGGGCTCAACTTGTGAACTGATGCCATCACGGGAAGAAGCCATCCTTCCCCTGCCCACCATGGCTTGTGGCAATGCCAGTGTCCTGTGGGGTCAGCGCAGCTGCATCGTCACATCACGGACCACATCTGATGGGATATTTGCTCCACGCAAAGCTTCGCTGAACCGGGCCAAATCCAGGGTCCAGACCTCAACCATCGTCACCGGGAATCAGAGGGATACGTGGTGGCTTGACATGACATCCGCTTATTGCAAGAAATGCAGCCCCGTGTCCCTGCCTGCAGTCAGGGTGTGACACCAGCTCTGATGCCTGGGTTATCTTGTCCCAGGAGCCAAAGGGGTAGCTGAGGCCTGGTCTGCACCTGGTCCTTAATTATTTATCAGAGAGTTAAATCAACAAGTAGTAGACTAACTAGGTTTAACTGCTTGGTAAAGCTCCCTGGCTGATACAGTCGCAGCAATGCAGAGGGGCGGCGATGGGTACAGACTCCTGCCCCTCTGTACTGGGGACAGGCTCCGAGGCCTTGCAGCAGCAGGAGGTATCATCAGGTGCAAGCAGGCTGCAGGGCTTCAAACAGCCCAGCCCCTCTGCCCTCTGCTCGGGCCGGCCCCTGGCAAGGCAGTCTTTGCCCAGGGCCCTGCAAGCCGAAAGGCTGGCACCAGAGGCAGGTGCAAAGCCTCGAAGGGTGATAGCTGCTCTCAGATGGCTCGGGAACAGCCAGCACCCAGGGGAGGACTGGAGGGGTCCCCAGTCTACTGCCTGAGGGGGAGAGCACGGAGCTGGGAGGCAGGAGACACGGGCTCGCACACCCATGCAGCTAGAACCGGGTTTTCTGCCCCTAACCACTAGGCCGCGGAGGGGATCCTGCTCTACCCAACAGAGTTCTGCCTGGCTGCAATTTCAGGCCTTGGCTGCATCCCCAGGCAGGTCGATGCTGCCCTGTACCTGCCCGGGCACAGCACAGGCAGGCTCCGTACCCTTGCCCAAGCTGAGTCGACTCCCACGCCGTGCCCGGGAGCCAGCCTCCTGTGCCCACGTGGTCTCCCCTTTTCCAAGCCAGGCAGTGCCAGGCCCTTCTCCAGCACCCCCATGACTTGGCCAGTGTTGCTCACAGAGGTGCGGGACTCCCCCAGCATCTGGGGGGATTCTGCCAGGGCCTCCCCGAACCCTCCTACCCCAACAGGCTAACGGAGCTCCTTCTCGCTGGCCAGAACATCCCTCCCCAGGCCTGTCAGAGGCTTTGCCCTGGCTCTCCCGGTCGCTGCTGCCCCTGGTCATGCTTCCCCTGCGACTCATCTCCCTTCCGGGCCCTACGTGGGTCTATGAAGCAGGTCCCTGCGCAGCCTCCTGTGTCCTTCCTACCCCACGTGGCGGTGGGACAGCCGGTTGAGACTCCGATGCCACGTCCTTTAGGAGCTGCCAGCCGCCCGGGCCCCAGCTCCCTCGTCCACGTGACCTTATTATCTCTCCAAGTCGATCCACGTTCGTCCTTTCGAGGAGTCCTTGGTTTGTCATCCTCGTGCCTCCCTGTCCGTGGGATCGTGACCGCTCACACGTGACTGTGTCCTTCTAGGTCTCTGCTCACCTCTACAACCGGCTTTGCCGGACCCGGACCGAGCCACGTTACCGCGATCCCCCCGCAGCCCGCGTTTCCACGAGGACGCCGAGAAACTGGACGGAGGCACAGAGAGAAAGCTGCCCGCGGCTCCTGGATAGAGCTCAAGCTGCTCCTCTTCTCTGTGGGGGGAGAAGCGTGCAAGCATCTTCCTGGGAAGAAAGCGCTGGCGATGCACCGACGCTCGCTGTCTCACGTGGTGTCGGAGACCAACGTCCAGCTCCGTGAGCCACGGTCTGGTGCTGGCACTGGAGCGCCACCCGCCCCGTCTGCGCGCTCGCGGGGACGCAGCTTCCCACGAAGCGCTGCGCTGCGCTGCGCTGCGCTGCCTGCCCGACGTCTCGGGAAGCTGCTCCGAGCGTCCGCGTCCACATCTCGGGCTGCGCCGGCGAGGTCGGGCACGGCACGGCAGCTTGGAGGGACGAGGCTGATCTCTCCCAGCCGCCCCGGGCGGGCTCGGCTC
>NW_005843509.1:74620-78294 GCF_000455745.1 Alligator sinensis
CCCCACACTCACCCCCCCAGACTTTTCCCCCCAGGGCCTGGCTGGTGTTTGATGCACTTGCAGGCCGAGGTCCTGTTTCCTACTGCACCTTCGCGCAGCGCCCACCAGAGAGGGGCTTGGGGTGGCTGCCAGGTCCAGAGAGGCCTGGGCTGTAGTGCAAGGTGCAAGCGTGCCAGACGTGACACTGGCACGTGCACAAGGCCCGAGCAGGTCGTGCATCCCCTGGACAGGGGGAGAGGTCGACGTCGTTTACTTGCATTGAAGAAAAGCCCTTTGGTCTCCCGCCACGTCCTCGTGGCAAAACCGGGGACTGCGGCCTCGACGCCCTCACGGCCCGACGGCGGGGACGTGGCTCCCCGCGGGCCGGACCGAGTCAACGTGGCGCACGGGGGGCAGTGGCGTCCCCCAGGGCTCAGTCCTGGGGCCAGTGCTCTGGGGGGCAAGTACACAAGTACACGGGGGGGCGTCGGGATCCGGGGGAGCGCCTGCTCACCAGAGCGCCGTGCTGGGGTGCAGGTGGGGGTCTCCCACGGCCCCCCGATGCCTAGAAGCAGTGCATTGTGGGAGATTCTGGCAGGCGAGCGAGATCCCTGGGGCGTACAGCTCCGGTCTCTGCACCTCCAAATGAGGCGAGCGGTTTTGTTTCCTGCCCAGAGGCTGGAGCTGGGCAGGTTCAGCTGGTGGAAAAGGAAGAGGGGCCGTGGCAGCAGCCTGCAAGTCCCTGAGGGGCTGCCAGAGAGACGAGGGAAAGCGCCCGCTCCCTCCTGCTGCCGAGAGGAGGACGCGGAGCAATGGCTGGAAGTTGCACCAAAGCAGGTTTAGGTTGGAGACCAGGAAACGCTTCTTCACTGCCAGATCAGGGAGGCCGTGGAAGAGATGCCAGGGCTGGAGGGCTCGAGGAGAGGCTGGATGGGCACTGGGAGTGGGGGATGATCCAGGTGTAGCGATGCCAATCTTGTTCCAGGGGAATGTCCCAGGCTTATGGGTTTGCGGGTTGCCACATGGGGTGGGAGAGAATCCTGCCCCACTTTCTCCCTTTCTGCCCCACGTGTCAGGGTTTTTGTTCCTAATCCTCCCCCCGAGGCGCTGGCGCTGGCGCTGCTGCAGCCCCGGCTGGGGATGGGGATGGGGCTGGGTTGCGCCAACGCTCCTGCTGCACCGACCCCGCGGGGTCCCGGCTGGAGGGTCTCGCCCCCGCGCTCAGGCTCAGCCCCGCGCTGCACTGGGGCAGGGAGGGATTGCCCCCCTGCCCGGACTGGTGCAGACTGGGGGGTTTCCCCTTCTTCTGCAGCAGGGGCACGGCCTGGGCCTGGGGTCCCTCAAGCATCTTTCATAAACCTTCTATAAAAACAGGACATTGGTGGCCGTGGTCCCCCTGCTTTCCCTGGGGCAGGTTCGGGTGTGATGTCTTGCGCTGTGGTGGGGTTGACAGTAGTTTTATGAAGTTTAGATGGTGGGTTTGTCTGGGCTGGTTTGGACGGGGCTGATCCTGCCTCGGGCAGGGCTGGGACTAGATGTGGCCCTGCAGGTCCCTTCCAGCACCGCGGCTCTAGGATTTCTATGATTTCACCTGTGCGTCCTCCTGGTATCTGTGGAAGGGTATTACTATTTCCCCCCTCCAGGTTACGGATGCTGAGTGGAGGCATACAGCAACCACGGCGCAGACCCACAGGAGGATTCAGATGCCTGACGTGGGACTGAAGCAGGACCTGGGCACCCCAGGCGAAATCTAGATCCTAAAGACCATCACCGATCTGCAGCCCAATATTGGAGGTGCCCAAATCTCTCAGCCCCCCCAGGCTGGTCTGTAAAGCCAGGATCAAGCAACTCTGTGCCTGCTGGGCTCTGTAAATGAGGCCTCCCTACACCTTTCTCATTGTGGCCGGTAGTCTCAGGGCGTCCTTCGCAAAACAGCATCACAGGGCCCTTGCACACGTTACACCTCTCCTGTTACCACTTTACAAAAATCACCATTCAGCTAGCTAAATCAAGTCGGTGTACCCACGTTATCAGCTGATTTTATCATTTTAATATTTTTTCTTTGTGGTAATTTTAAACGCCCCCAACATGTTTTATTTATGCCCGAAAATGTGATTTTCCCTGCTGTGCAGCTATTGCACCGCCAGGTGCCGCTTGGGTTCACTTGGAAATCCACGGAAATCCATGGAAGTTCATCTAATTTCTCCTGCACGGATTTTTCCGGTTGCCAGGTGCTAATCTTGCAAATTTTTACTGATGATTTTATTGCTTATATTAGATTAATGAAAAATGAGATTTCCAAAAAATGTGTTCTGCCTTTTCGCACGCACCTCGCTTCAGCCTCTTTCCACTTGGACCCCAACCTTTTTTCCCCTGCTTGCTCCTGCCAGGACTGGGGGAGGGGGGAACCCCTGCCGCCGTGCCTGCCCCCAACAGTGCCGCAATCCCCTTATCACAGCGAGCCGGCTGGCCAAGCCAGCCTCAGCCTCTTTCCAAACTTCACCCTGTGGATTATCATAGGACCACAGACAACGAGAGGGTTGGGAGGGACCTCAGGGGTCACATCTAGTGCAACCCCCTGCTCCAAGCAGGACCAGCCCCAGCTACATCATCCCAGCCAGGGCTTTGTCTACCTGGGTCTTCAATCCCGCCAAGGACGGAGACTCCACCACTGCTCTGGGGAGCCTGTTCCAGTGCTTCACCGCCCTCCTCCGGAGAAAGTTCTTCCTAATATCCAACCTCAACTTGCCTTGCTGCAGCTGGAGCCCATTGCTCCTTGTCCTGCCATCTGCCCCCACTGAGACCAGCCCAGCTCCATCCTCTTTGCAGCCCCCCGGCAGGGAGGTGAAGGCTGCTATCAAATCCCCCTCGGTCTTCTCTTCTGCAGTCTAAATCAACCCATTTCCCTCAGCCTCTCCTCACCAGTCCTGTCCCCCAGCCCACAACCATTTTCATTGCCCTCCGTTGGACTCTCTCCAATGTGTCCACATCCTTTCTGTAGTGGGGCCCACAGCTGGACACAGGACTCCAGATGTGGCCTCCCCTGTGTCGAATAGTGGGGAAGAATCACTGCCATCGATCTGCTGGCAATGCTCCTGCCGATGCAGCCCAGGATGCCGGTAATCTTCTTGGCACAAGGGCACACTGCTGGCTCCTGTCCAGCTTCTTGTCCCCTGTCCCCCCCAGGCCCTTTTTTGCAGAGCTGCTGCCCAGCCCGTCGCCCCCAGCCCGCGGATCGCTCCCTCCTCAGTGCAGGACTTTGCACTTGTCCTTGCTAAACCTCAGGAGATTTACTCTGGCTGTCGTGCACAGGTTTGTTATTACCCTGAAATAGAATAGTTTTCTGATAAGCATACTGTTAGGTTTACGATAATTGAGATTATTAAGAAGTATTAGCTTTACAGCTGAATACAAGGCATGACCTGGGGCCTAGCAATGCAGCTGACCCCAAGGCAGATTGATAGCTAAGCCTTTGCTTGTGTCAAGTAATCATTTTAACTGTATTAAGCATTTTCTGAGTTAAAACATGGATCTGTGTCTGTGTGCTGAAAAATCAGCTACAGCAAGAAGTAAGATAAGACAGGGAAACCATTGTTCTGGGTGCAGTGGTTGTGTCCTTGAGAAGTATCTACTACTGTGTAAGGTTTTGCTAACATATTATAATGTTACTGTTACTTAACTTTTAGCTTTTAAAA
>NW_005843509.1:90709-107328 GCF_000455745.1 Alligator sinensis
TATCAGAAAACTATTCTATTTCAGGGTAATAACAAACCTGCGCACTACAGTCCTCCCTTTGTTTTAATTTTTTAGAGGAAATTTTGGAACACACTTTTAGGTATTCAACTTCTTGTGGGGTTAGGTTTTGATGATTGATGCTGGATATTTGTATAAACTGACCATACATTTTTATTTGTCTTTGTATAAACTGTAGTCCTAGAGAGCACAGACACTGAAAACAGCACAACAGGCAGATTATAGTTATAACAATTCCGATTACGCTTAATACAAAAGGTCTAAGCCATCCTGTAAGGGAAGGCAACCAATTAGTGAGCTAACTAAGAGATGTGTCTTTGGGGATTTTAGCTATATCTTCGGCTTTTTGGATATGGACAGCTGCATCATTGAGGTGGGTTTGTACTATTGTAAAAGAATTGTTAACCCAAACACAACATTCTGGTCCGATAACCGCACAAGCTCCCCCTTGAGCAGCAAGGAGAAAATCAAGGGCTATACGGTTTGGAATTATCATTTGTTGGAGTTTTTCTTGGGTGTTAGCCAAGGCAGCAACGGCCTTTGAGAGTTTCTTGTGACTTTTATTGAATTTATGAGCCATGATTTTTATCACAGCTTGTAGACGTAGTGTAAATCTTTTAAGACAAGCAGTGCCTATTTTTGGGAGTATACCTGCTAAAGAACACCCGACTAATACTCCTTTGGTAAGCGGAGTTTTTTGATATTTGTCTACTATATCACGGCTTTCTTGCAAATCCCTCTTGTTTCGCCACCTGCCCCGTGGAAGGTGCGTGGCGAAGGACGTAGAGGGTTTTAGCACTGCATGGCCCAATCCTCCAATGTTTCAAGGTCCCTCTGAATCCTAGCCCTACTCTCCTGCGCATCGACTACTCCCCCCAGCTTGGTGTCATCCAGAAAAGGTTAGCCACCTTCCTTCCAAAACATGGCCAAAGAGGCGACATCCCCTTTCAATACCGGAGCTCAGTGGTGCGAGCACTCACGTGGACTACTGCCACGTGGTTGTGGTCCTGATGTTTTCTTCACCTACCAGGACTTTCTTGTTCGTTCTGCTCGGGGGTTTGGAAGCACTTCTACCTCTCCAGCTGCTTGCACCATCTGTGATGGAAAAGCCCCGGTAGCAGTGGGAGGACAAAGCCTCCGGCTTCGTGTGCTCGGCTGTGCTGAATCCTGATGGCTGGTCCTGTGGGGAAGCCTCTGGGCTTCACACGTCGCCCGCGCATGGAGCGACCTGTAGCGCAGGCTCTCGGAGGAGCAGGCGGGCTGGCACAGAGCGGCTGTCTGCACTTTATCTCCGGGTTGGGATTTCTCTCTTGCTTCGACAAGAACCGTATGCTTCATGTACAGACCAGCTGGCTCTCTCCCTCCCACACAAAGCATGCTTCTGCCGTATGCCATGGGTGCACGGCTCAGGCTGCTGCAGCATGTTTAGCAAGCCGGGTTAAATTTTCACAGCTTTCCCAACCTGATTGTCTGCAAGCCCCTTCGCTGCGTTGGAAAAGAGGGAAATCCCCTGTCAAATTCAGCACCAGGGACCCCAGGAGTTGGAGAGTCACCTCGCAGGGCGCTGTGCTGCTGCCCAGCACCTGCCGGCATGCACAACTGTTTGGCCCCTTTCTAAACGATTGCTTGGTAAAAATGGATGTTCCCAAGTTTGAAGGGCTACAAAGCAGACAGGAGGCAGATGCTGAGCGTGGGAGCGAGGGGCACGGCCTCCGTGTCAGAACGTCTTGGACCTGAAATGCTGGAGGCTGCAACGAGAGAGGAACGGGGGAAAAACCCGGTCGGACCCAGTCACCCCCCTTCCAGCCTCTGCTGTCTGCCCCCGCGCCGTGCGACAGGAGCCTGGGCGAGACGGACCCAGGGTCTGCCCCACGACACGGCCGTTCTTATGTTCTTCTGCTTTTGCAATGCCTTCTTGCGGTTTTAACGGCCTCATCTCTCTCCCCGAATGTTTTTTCACCTTCCTGATCCTCAGCTGCTATAGCAGAGGCAACGACCCAAACACTCAACGTGGATTTATTGCTTTTCCTGCTTTAAGCCCATCCCTTTTCCCTATCATACCAGCCCTAATGCTTGCTACTTGTGTCGGCGGACACCAACTCTTCAGCACGTCCATTGGACGGGATCTTGCTGGAGGCAGGGTTTGTGGGATGCTGCTTTTTTGTTGGACCGTAAGTGGAGCTGAGAGAGAAGTTAGACGAGTCAGGACAGTCCGAACTTCGTCTAACCAGTGACAAAGCCGGCCAGAGCAGGTCTGTATTGCTAGGGTACGAGGCTAGATTCTTCTGCAACTCCCAACCCGCCGGGCACGTATCATTGATGAATTCACACAAAGTCAAGTCAGTCCGGAGGCCGCTGCGATCAGTGGGGCTCCTTAGATGCTGTAACAACCCTCCTTCCCTCCGCCCTGCGCTCGGCTAGCTTTGTGTGCTCTGTCACTTGAAACCCTGCCCAGCCCTTCATATTGGTTCCCCAGCTCTCCTTGGGTCTGCCTCTTTTTCTCTTCCCCTCCACTGCGCCCTGCATTACGGTGTTGGTCGGGGTGGCCGGCCTTTTCGTGAATTGTCCAAACCGTTGCAGCTTCCTTTGTCGCACAACCGCCGACGCGGTTCATCGGTTCCAGTGTCTTGATTGATGTGCTGCTTGACAGAGTCCTTGGTCCGGTGCTCAGTGTGCGAGGCACGCTGCAGTCACATTGCACATGCTCGATTCTGCTCCCTAACTTCTTATTAAGCATCCATGCCTCACAGCCACAGGCACCGAGTACGTGGGGGCCCAGGGGCCCTGCCCTCCCTCGGGAAGAGGGTACGACCACCTGTCCCTAATCGGGCGGGACTTCTCGAAATGGGAACATCGAGTCCCGGTGCCAGGCTGCATGACTGTGGGACAGCATTCGTCCCGGATTCCCAGAGATCTGGGTTTTCCGTTCACCGCGGAAAAATGTGGGAAGTGGCAGGTATCCCCTTGCAGGAGTTCCTGCAAGGGGCTGCGGGGAGCGGGATGCAGGGGGCTCCGCATGCATGTCCCCACCTTGCTGCCCCCCCGGGAGCCCCACGCTGGCTGCACCGCCATGGTGAGGTGTCCCCGGCCCACCTGGCAGCAATGGGGCAGCGGTGCAGAGTTGTGCCCCCCCCATGGGCTCGACTTGACTCTGCTCTGGCTGTGTGTGTGGGGGGGGGGGGGGGGGCATCAACTTAGTGCCCCCCCCGCCACCTCGCCAAAAATAAAAGTTGGTGCCTGTGCTCACAGCCATAAAGCATTGCAGAGAGAGATGACCGCAGCATGCAGCAGATGTAACTTGATCTTCAGTGAATTCACACAAAGACACTGTTTAATAAAGTTGGGTCTGTTTGCTATACCAGGGATAAAAGGAGCTGTTTTCTGGCCAAATTTATCTCCACAAGCAGCTTAGGAATAGACTTTGAGAGATTTTTCAGGGTTCTCTGGAATTCTGCCTAGGTAAATATTCATCTTTTTCATTCTCAGCCATAACGGCCTGTTTTTTTTTATTTTCCAGCACAAAAAATAGGCTTGGCAGGGCCTTCAGATAGTCGTATCTAGTCCAACCCCCAACTCAAGGCAAGTCTGAACCCTCCAGCCAGGCGCTGGCCCAAGCTGCACTCACAGACGTGGAGTGGTGGAGATCCCGCAGCTTCTCCAGATATCTGCTGATACCCTCAGAACAACCCTCAGAGCTAGAGAGAGCTCTTCCTAATCTCCAAACCTGTATCTCCACTGCTGAAATTTTGAACCATTTCTTCTTTGTCTGTCCCCCTGGACATGGGCTTATAAAATCCTGGAGCAGCGGGGCTGGCAGGACCTGCAGGGTCACATCTGGTCCAACCCCTGCCTGAGGCTGGGTCAGCCCTGTCCAAACCGGCCCAGACAAACCCAGCATCTACACCTGACATAAGACAACCCTCAACCCTGATGCAGTGCAGATGTCACGCCTGGCCCTGCCACAGGGGAAGCAGGGGACCGATGTCCTGCTTCTGTGAAATGTTGTCAATATACTCAAGAGAGCCCAGGCAGAGAGGAAGGCAACGCCGCATCCGTACCAATCTGACCAGGGAGAAAATCCCTTCCTGCCCCCGATGCAGGGTCAGTCTGTGCCTGAGTGATGGGGCAAGACCCTCCAGCCAGGACCCCCCAGCTCTGTTCCTAGCAGGAGCATTGGCACAGCCCAGGTGAAGTCCCCAGCCTGGGCTGCAGCCAGCACCCAGCGACTCTTGGGAGGCTTAAAAACACCCAGACATATATATAGTAGGAAAAGCAAGGGGTGGGGGGCAACCAGCACAGCCCAGAAGCCTAGGGCATCCCCACAGCAGAGCACAGACATCGCTGCAGCTACATCATCCCCACCAGTGCCCGTCCTGCCTCTCCTTGCACCCTCCAGTGATGGAGAGTCCCCCCTTCCCTGCCATCTCTCCCATGGCCTCCCTGCTCTGCCAGGGAAGTCGTATTTCCTGCCATCCAGCCTAAACCTACCTTGCTGCAACTTCAAGCCACGGATCTGTGTCCTGTCCTTGTTGAACCTCATGATGCTATTTTTTGGTCCAATCCTCCCATTTGTCAAGGTCTCTCCAAATCCTAGCTCTACTCTCCAGTGCATCTACCGCTCCCCACAGCTTGTTCTCTCTCCAGTCACCTTGACACCAGCAAGAAAACCTTCCTTCTGCCTGAGATCCATCTTGACAGAGCCTGGTTGCGAGTGCAGTGCTGAAGGGCCATATTTCATAAGCCTCAGGCACCCTGCGCAGCTCGCCTGCAGCTGCGGCTCTTCTGGGCCCGCGCGGTTTCCCTTTGCGCATGTTAATGTGTGTGCCTGGCATTTATGGACCGGCTGCAGTTCTCTCACCCCTGCATGGTAGACTCCGGGCTGGTGGATGTATGTGTCTATGTACACTTGCACCAGCACATAGTGAGAGGGGTGGATCTTCCCATGTGTTAGCCCCAACAGCTGGGTGCTTTCTCAGGGTCTGTCCTGGTCCTCCACAGTCCTTTGCCTTCATTAGCAGCCATCCTGGGATGCTCCCCGACTTCATCCTGCCCGGTTGGAAGGGGACATCCCCTCCAGCGCAACAGCAGAGGAGACTCCACATGCACCTTGTGCCAGGAGCTCCCAGCCCTGTGCCCCGGTGCAGGTGGGCTCTGCCTTGCCTCTCCTGCCCACGTGCTGATCTCTTCCCTAGCCCTTCCCTGGCTCTTCTTCTACACGTGGCCAGTTCCCAGGGCTGCTTTGCTCAAGAGCCTCTCCCCAGGCAGAGGACAAGTCCCCCATGCATCTCCCAGCAAGCCTGAATGAGCTCACCCGGACGCTCCGTCCCTTTGCCTGGGAGGGTGAGCTGGCTTGCAAGGGCCAGCTCATCCTGTGACATGCCTTTCCCTGCACGCACCCTTCGAAGTGTGATCCATTTCCAGGCAAGCTCGACAAAGCTACCAGGGCTTCACGTCCTATTTCAGCCTCTCGCCCTGCCGTCCCTTCAGTTCTCCAGTCACCCGAAGAACTCGGGTAACGGACTGTCGTCGGTCCTGCTGTGCTGCCCGTTGGGTCCTGCATCAGAAATGCAATCCTGCTTTCGTCCTCTGGTATCTCTAGGTTAAATCCAGCCCTAATTTCCTCTTCGCTCGCTCAGTTCTTTCCTGCAGGGCTTCCGGCTGGGTTTGCACTGGAGTGGGAGCTTGTGAGTTGAAGAAGCCTGGCCTCTCACATCGTCTCCCCTGGGTGCTATCACGGCTCAGGTGGCAGCTGGAAGAGGCACAGAGTTCCCCTTTGTGCTGAGTTCCCACTCGGTGTCTTGCTGTGCCCCTTGGTGAAGGTCCAGGGCTCTCCTCTGGGACGTCTCAGCATCTCCAGGTATCGGGGTTTTAAGCCTCCCTCAAAGGCACTAGGTGCTGCTGCAGCCCAGGCTGGGGGGGTTTGCCTTCCTCTGCAGCGGGAGCACAGCCTTGGCCTGGGGTCTCCGGGGCATGTTTTAACATCCTTTTACAGAAGCAGGACATTGGCTGCCACAGTCCCCCTGCTTTCCTTGTGGCAGGTCCGGGTGTGATGTCTGGTGCTGCGTCAGGGGTGGTGGTAGTTTTATGGAGAGTTTAGATGGTGGGTTTGTCTGGGCTGGTTTGGACAGGGCTGATCCTGTCTCGGGCAGGGCTGGGACTCGATGCAACCCTACAGGTCCCTTCCAGCCCCGCGGCTCTGGGATTCTTCCCGGCAAGACGAGGCAGGAAACACGGCTTCCTCTCTGAACCTTGCTCTTCTGCCTGCCCCGTTGGTCCTCAGCTTCTGCCACCGCATCCCAAGCAGATGCTGCAGCTGGTTACGGTGCATTCCCTCACCCAGGCGACTCCGGAGCTGCTCTCCCTGCCTGTCGTGTCTCCAGCATGGTGTCCCTTTTATCTACAAATCTCTCCCAGCATCATGAACCCAGCTCTCTCATGGTGATTTCCTCAGCGTTAGGGGCCACGTCTCCTGGCACTGGTTGTGGAAAGGGCTTCGCTGGCCTTACCCAGCCCAGCTACTTCCTCCCCGTGATCCAAGGAGGAATGTGGTTGTTTGACTGTGGTCTGCAGGACTAGGAGGTTGGGAGCAGCTCTTCTCAAATGGCTGGGAAGGTGTTTGATATACTGAGTTATACCAAGCTCTTAGTTTTCACTAGTTTGCAATATGTGTTGTACCAAGTTGCCTGTATAACACGTAATGTTGGTGCAGCCACGAGCCTGTAGTTTGCAACGGGATCCTTTGACCCCAGCTGACTTCCTTCCCCTGGGGCAAGGGGCCGAACCCGATGATCTTCCGCAGTCCCTTCCAGCCCTAACGTCTATGAAATCCATGGGGGTGCTGCGGGGCTTGCCCCGTGGGTCTCTCTAGGCAGATGTGATGCTTTTTTTCCTCTGTGGTCTGAGCGCTTTCATTTCAGTTATTCAGAAGCTTTGCAGAGCGCACGTCCCATTGCCAGGCTCGGGTCCTACACTTCGCCCCTTGGGCAGGCAGGAAGAGATGGCCACGGCGTTCTCCGCACACGGTGGTGAGTCCAGCACAGGAAAATGACCGTGGCCACCTGATCGTGTCGGACGTTCCTCGCCAGTCTTGGGAGGAGGGTGAGACTCTCCAGTTCTTCCTAGAAGGCTTCGTGCTCGTGAGCAGGAGCGGTTTGGGGGTAGGAGACGACACCGCTGTGCTACAAACACGAGCCACGCCGGCCCGCACGCGGTGCGCAGTCGATCCCTTCCCATGGGGGTGCCGGGCCATAAACCAAGCAGGTTAAGAACAAAAAGGCTCCCTCAGACTGGGGCCGGGTGAGTGCGCTTACTGTGCCCGACCCCTTCAGCCTTTTGCTGCCGGTCGCAAACGGTGCTAGGCATGCCCTGACTCCCAAAGGAGGCATCCGGCACTGGGCATTTCCTTTCTGGACTGGGTCCCTCGCCCTACGTGGAGTCCTGCTGAGAGCCCTTCTTGGCCCTTCACCTGGAAGGGAACATCGAGGGCCAAGTCCCCTTTGGTGCCCCTGCTTGGGCAAGGGGACGGCTGGCAAGCAGGCTTGGCATCAGAAGAGCTGTCCGGGTGCACGGGGCTGTTCTGTCCTACGGTCGGGACATCCCCAAGGCCACAGGCAATGGGTACAGTCGCAGCACTCTCTCTGGGCCAAGACGTAGGTCCTTGCTCCTGGCCTCCTTGTGCTTTCTTGCTTTGTGTCTTGTATCTGTGTCCCTGCATCCTGGCAGACCACTTCTGTGGCTCCCGGACCCCGGCTTCTGCTTCACCCCTGCATCTGCTTCACTGTGCTTCCAGCTCCCTGGGACCCGGCCCTTGGGCCTTGCCTGCATTATCAGGTGGCCTTGCCCAACCTCCCACACCCCAGTTCCTAACGCCGGCCAGCTCAGCTGAGACTTTTCCTTCGCTGCCCATCAGGGCCCTAGAACAGGTGTCCCAAGCTCTTGTCCCCGAGGCTTGCAGAAGTGCATGCAGATCCTCCCCTTTCCCTCCCCCTTTTGTCCTAGATTTGGATCAAGGGGTTGCCAGCTGGAGGGCTGGCCCCCCCAAAGCTCGGGAACTGCTGGTCTAACACAGCCGGGAGGTGTCTGTGCAGCGGGGAGTTTTCCACCGAACTGATCATGTGATGCACGAAACCGATGCCACCATGGACACGTGATTTGTGATGAACGGGGCACATGGTTCTTCCCCTGCTCTTTCGCTGTCCACAGTTGGGGCGTTTCTAAGGTCTCAGCTGCGCCCAACTTTCTTCTCTGTGGTCCAAGGGCACGTGCTTTGCGTGAGCTCACTTCTGGGTCTCATTTCATGGCCCTTGCACTATCGTGAGAAGACCACCTCCCCTAGACAGCCAGATGAGCACGGCCACCATGAAAATGAGAGCAGAGGAGGACGACATCTATGAGAATGTGTTTCAACCATCCGTCTCTGACGTGCCTCTCAGGAAGGGTAAGATACCTCTGATTGCTTTTCACACCTTTCCGGGCGTCTTTGTCTCCTTTTGCCTGCGTCTGAGCAGCAGTTGATGGTGCCTGTGGCTGTAGCTTGAGCCGTCAAGGCTAAAAAACCTTCTGCAAATCACAGAATAACAGAATCATAGACAACAAGGGCTAGACTCAAGGCACCCCTGGACAGACTCACGGTGCCCGTTGGAAAAAGCCAATTCTTCATTTTCTCTCTTTTTTTTTTTCCTACAGAAAAAGCATAGAGTAGTTTTTCTATTGCAGAGGACTCAGAAAGACCCCAGCTCTGGCACCACCACCCCCTGGTTAAGTATGACTGTGTTGGAGGGGATGCGGAGGTTTATCGTCGTCACTCTGAACCTGGCCCTGTGGCCAGTTCTGGGGCCAGGATTCAGGAGGGAGGTGGAAGTGCCCGTCACTGGTGTACGTTTCCTCTTCTCCTTCCAGGAAACCTGCTGGAGTTGTCCCCTAAGAGGCTCCACGTCCTCCACGCTGTCCTCGTTGTGCTGAGTCTCCTCCGCCTTGCTGCCCTGGTTGCCATCATGGTCACCTGTAAGTCCAGCTGTAGTTGGGAAGTCGGCATGGGTCAAAGTGAACTCCCATGTCTTTTTTTTTTTACTTAGAAACAGTTCTTCTCTGGCACTATTTGGTTGCTGTTGCTTTGCACATGCAGGAGGCTGTATGCTCCGGATGCTGACACTAGCAAGCCATCTTCCACCCACCAAAGCTGACGCAGAAAAAACAACTCAAACCAGTCATATTTCTATAGATAAATTATCTTGACTAAGCCGTTTTCCTAAAGCACGATGATTTTTAACCACAACCTGATTTGTTCTTACGATAGCCCGTGCTTTTTGCGAAGTCCAGTAAGATACCGGAGCTGGCTGCTCATAAGTCCCTCTTTTACTTTCTGGGGGTGTCAGTGATAGACTGTAATACGCTGTAGGTTTTTCTCCAGGTGTCTCCTGAGTAAGCCTGCTGACCACACAGAAAATCTTTATGCTAGGAAATAGGTAGAAAGCAAAATCAGTGCTGGGCGCTGCTAGTGCGGGAGCTACCATCAGAGTCAGTTTAAGGCTCCTCTGTGCCTCTGCAGCTTCCTCTGGCATCTCCACCCTTGGAGGTGTTTAAGACCCAGGGAGACAAAGCCGTGGCTGGGATGATGTAGTTGGGGCCGGTCCTGCTTGGAGCAGGGGTTGGACTAGATGTGACCTCCTGAGCTCCCTTCAGCCCTTGTTGTCAGTGATCCTACGATAATCCACAGGGTGAATGAAGTCTGGGAGCAGAGCCAAACCAGGGTCAGGAGCCAGGAAACATCCACAGGGAAATCCAAAGCCAAAGCCCAGAAATAAGCCAAAACCAGGGTCTGGAGCCAGGAGGCCACAGTAGAATGGGTCAGAGCAGGCGACTGGCCTGCGAGCCCAGGGCCAGCGGGTGCTAATGGGTAGTCGGCACCCACAGCAGCTAGCGAGGATGCTCGTTCCTCCTACGTGGGGACAATGGTCATTAGCCGAGGCTCACGGCGGATGTGGCTGCTGGGGTCCTTGGCCCTGTTGGGCATCTTTGTGTGTCTAAGCCATCAAATCATGAATGTCTTCTAAGGGAGCAGCCCTTCGACACACACTAAAGCAGTAACTTCATTGACTTTTAGTGCCCCTCTTCTTGGCTTTACCCCACTACATCCATCTTCAGTCCCCCCTACACTTATCCTTCGGCCTCCTACTTTCTTCTTCAGTCCCTGAAAAGCTAAACATCAGATGGGGACTAGTTTGTGGTCTTACCTGTTCAAGCTCTTCTGTAAGCTTCAATGATAGGGCCTGGCTTTCCTGTGACAGTTGGCTTATCTATCTTATCTCTCTCGCCCCTTCTATTTCCTGCTCGATCGCTCCTTCTCCTTGCGTTATTTCTTCTGCTATCTCGCCCACTTTTTCAGGCACCGTTCTAGGTTTCAGAGTGGGCTTTTCTGAAATCTCATTCTCGCACGGAGGTCATGGAGTCGTGCAGTCGGAGAGAAGTGGAGCTTGCAGGGACCTCCAGAAATCGTCTAGTCCAACCCCCTGCCTGAGGCAGGATCAGTCCCATCCAAACCAGCCCAGACAAACCCATCATCACGCTCCCGGTGCATGGGTGTCATGGGAGACTTCAACTACCCGGACATCACGTGGGAAGAGCGCTCGGCCAAATCTGAGCGGTCGCAAAGCTTTCTCTCGTGCATGGATGAGCTCTATCTGACTCAAGAAGTCTACGGGCCGACGAGAGGTAAAGCGCTGCTCGACCTGGTACTGGCTACTGGGACGACCTAATCAGTGACCTAACGATTGAAGGGAAGCTGGGTGACAGCGACCATGAGCTGATCACCTTCACCATCCGCTGTAAAGCTGGCAAGTCAGTCAGCAATGCAGAAGTCCTCGACTTCAGGAAAGCTGACTTTGACAAGCTCAGGAGACTTGTTGGTGAGGCCCTAAGGGACCACGATCCTAAGGGGAGGGGAGTCCAGGAAGGGTGGTTGCTCCTCAAGGGAGCGATCCTGGATGCACAAGCAAAGTCCATCCCATCTTGGAGGAAAGGCAGCAAAAGGGCACAACAGCCCCCTTGGCTCTCCAGGGAACTGGGGGACCTCCTGCGTCTAAAAAGACCGACTTACAAAGGATGAAGGACGGTGATCCCCTGCCCCCCATCAATGCTGACCTTGTGAAGGAACACCTTGAGAGGCTGGACACCTTCAAGTCACTCAGCCCGGACAGTCTACACCCAGGGTACTCAAGGAGCTGGCGAGCATCATAGCCCAGCCCCTGGCACGGGTCTTCGAGAGCTCCTGGCGCTCGGGTGAAGTGTCCGAAGACTGGAGGAAGGCCGATGTGGTGCCTGTCTTCAAGAAAGGGAGGAAAGTGGATCCGGCAAACTACAGCCCCATCAGCCTGACCTCTATCCTGGGGAAGGTCTTAGAAAAGATAATTAAAGAGTCCATCCTTAATGGACTGGCTGATGGCAAAATCCTGAGGGATAGCCAGCACAGGTTTGTTGTGGGTAGGTCTTGCTTGACCAATCTCATTTCCTTTTATGACCAGGTGAAATCTCACCTGGACAAGGGGGAAGAGATTGATGTCATATATCTTGACTTCAAAAAAGCCTTCGATCTGGTGTCCCATGATCACCTCTTGGCGAAACTGGCCAATTGTGGCCTCGGGTCCACCATGATCTGCTGGCTGGGGAATTGGCTCCGTGGTCGGACCCGGAGGGTGGTGGTTGACGGAAGTCAATCGTTGCGGTGTCCTGTGACCAGTGGGGTCCATCCTTTGTAGGCTCTGTCCTTGGACCTATATTGTTCAACATCTTCATTAATGATGCGGACATTGGAGTCAGAAGCGGGCTGGCCAAGTTTGCCGATGACACCAAACTTTAGGGTAAAGCATCCACACCTGAGGACAGGAGGGCGACAGGTTGACCTCGACAGGCTTAAGAAATGGGTGGACAAGAACCCGATGGCATTTAACACCGATAAATGCAAGGTTCTCCACCTTGGGAGGAAAAACCTGCAGCATCCTTATAGGCTCGGCAGTGCTACGCTGGCTAGTACCATGGACGAAAGGGACTCGGGGGTCATCATTGACCACAAGATGAACATGAGCCTGCAGTGCGATGCGGCGGCTAGTAAAGCGACCAAAACGCTGGCTTGCATCCATAGATGCTTCTCAAGCAAATCCCGGGACGTCATTCTCCCCCTGTACTCGGCCTTGGTGAGGCCGCAGCTGGAGTACTGTGTCCAGTTTTGGGCTCCACAATTCAAAAAGGATGTGGAGAAGCTTGAGAGAGTGCAGAGAAGAGCCACGCGCATGATCAGAGGTCAGGGAAGCAGACCCTACGATGACAGGCTGAGAGCCCTGGGGCTCTTCAGCCTGGAAAAGCGCAGGCTCAGGGGGGACCTGGTGGCCACTTGTAAGTTTATCGGAGTGTTCACCAGGATCTGGGGGGACGTCTGTTCACTACAGCACCCCAGGGCATGACAAAATTGAATGGTCACAAACTCCTCCATGACTGTTTCAGGCTGGACATAAGGAAGAACTTCTTTACTGTCCGAGACCCCAAGGTCTGGAATAGACTGCCGCTGGAGGTGGTTCAAGCACCTACTTTGAACACCTTCCAGAGAAAATTGGATGCTTATCTTGCTGGGATCCTGTGACCCCAGTTGACTTCCTGCCCCTGGGGCATGGGGGCTGGACTCGGTGATCTGCCAAGGTCCCTTCCAGCCCGAATGTCTATGAAATCTATGAATCTCAACTCTACATAAGACTACCCTCAGCTCTGACACAACAGAGACCCAACACCCTCGGTTGTGGTGCTGTGGCTTCTTCCCAGGGGTTCAAGGACAGCGGCCAGTTCAGGTCCAGATCTCTGCTCCGGCAGCCACCCCAGTCATCCCTGGCTCCTTCTTTTTATTTTGTCAGAGCCAATTTTTCCCACTTCTAGCACCGCGCTGCTGGGATTATAGGGGTATTTAGTGGCTGTTGCTGACCCCTAAGACCTATTACCAGGGGTGGTACTTTTCTTCGTTGCAGATTTTCAATTACTTTTCATGTTGCTCCTGTACTTCTTGTAGCATGCCACGCGTTTGCACATCTTGCTGTCCTGCCAGTACCGCCTGTGACTTCCAAGGCTTCATGGCTTGTGTAGCTTCCTCCTTATTTTTCCTTATTAAGTCTTTAGCTAACTTAGCTAAGTTAGTAGCTAACTTCTTCCCTCCCCTTCTAGTTTGCTGGGCTAATGTGGTTGCCTTCTGTCTCCACCACATAATAGCCATAGCTTTTAAAATCCTACATTTTTGGCTTCTCTTGCTATTCTTCAAGGTTTCTAGCATGACCCTGCAGATCCCTGCCCAAGTCTCCCTTTGTCTTTTTTGAAACCCATATGAAGCGTCTTTCTCCATTACCCAGAGGGTCCAAACTGCATCAAAGTCAGGGGGGACTTGAAGGGGGGAAAGAAGAGGATTACCTAACTTGGAGGATTCTGCCCTTGCAGATCGGACCCGTGTAGAGGGCAGCGCACCACTTACCAAATCAGAGGTTAGGGTTAGGGTTAGGGTTAGGTCACCAGGGTGTTGGGAGACACGTGGTGTTTTCTCAGGCGGTGTCTGGTGGCTGTCGTCGGTGATGTACAGGCTGCTGGGGTCTGTGTGTTCTGCATGCCATCATCCATGCTCCGAAGACAGCGTGGAAAAAGCAACTCAAATCTGTGTTCAGGGGCAAAAGCTCAGAAAGGTTCATTGTCCTTGGACACGGCACCAGCGGGTCCGATGAATAGTCAGTCCAAGGCAGTGAAGCTTGTCCTTGACAGGTGAAGACAGTTATTCACGCTCCCTTAGGTCTCTACACTGGACCGGTCTCCCAACCCCTGTATTTATACTGGTGCGGCCTCCGTCTTGTGCCAGTTCTGTCTCCCTGTGTCAAGATGCTCACCTCTGCTTGTTTTGCTTGCCAAGTTTGTGCACCTAGGTTTTTGTTGCTTCTTATCTCTGTCTCATTAGTGAGCTTGTACTTTTTACATTTGTCCTGGAGTTTTCCTGCGGCTGCTTTCATGCTCCCTTCTTTGGACCGGTGTCTTTTTGCTCATTGGGGTGTTTCTTTTCTTTCTTACCTGGTGATCCAGTGGTCAGGAGGCCCCTTTCTCCTAAATCGCTTTCCGGCACCGTAGCTGACTATAGCTTAATGCTACTACAGCCTAGCGCAACTGGACTCCTACAGCTTTTAATTAGAAGATGACATGATATACGATCTGCAGGTCCCCGCCTCACACAGCATGAAGCTCAGGGAGTGGGGAGGGAAGCTCTGCAGTGGGTATTTTGCCCTCCTTTCCATTAGGCACAGCCCTGCCTTGTTCTCTGCATACCTTTCTCTGAACTCACATCATATAAATAGATTTGGCGCCAAAGAAGGTGCAGATCCAAAGGTTTTAGTCCCAAACATGAAAGCAGAAGGAAGCTGAACTCCACTGAGAAGGTCTTTTAGCATGTCAGCACCTAGAAACCATAGTCCATACCCCATGCCACAGGTTACTACACATGGTAGGAATGAGAAGTGCAATGGAAAGCTATTCAAAACCCCAGGGGACGGATGCTCCTGGAAGCAGCTGTGCTGCTGGATGAGACTCTCCAGCCTTACAGACAAAAGGATGGACTGGATTCAATGGTCCCTTCAGGCCTGATGATTTGTTCCAAGCATCCTGCATCTCCTCCAGTGTCTTCTGTCCGTTGGATGTCCCCATGGGGAACAGCGGTGAACCCGAGTCTTCAGTACTAACCATGCGAGTGAAAGAAAGTTTCCAGAAATTCCCCTACCTATGCAGGATAGAAATTTCCCTAGTCGGGCTGGTCCTTGGGTCTCTCTTGTCTATGGAAAGAAGACTTCTGTTAACATGGAGCGCAGATCAGTGACAACCGTTGACAGACGCTGAAGCTGGAAGATGCAGCTTCAAAGTCTGGAAGTCCAGTCCAGGGCTTGCTGGTGTGGCAGCCCCAGTCCTGGCATGGACTCTGGTCACTGATCCCATCCCCTCTGCCATAAGGATAGCATAGACGTGGCCGGGAAGCAGGTGCCGGCGTGGAAGATGGCTCTGCCGAGGGGGTGGGTGTCACAGTGACACCCATGTCCCGCGTCAGCCCAGCCCAGACCAGACCAGACCAGACCAGACCTCCAAGGTCCAGTTTCAGCCCATGGGCTGTGGGCTGCTGAGCCCTGGTGTGGACTAAAGCAGAGCTGCTACCAGCTTCTTTGCAACAGCTGCTTTACCAGACATAGACGGCATATCACGTGATGAGGAAGAGTGTGCAAAAAATGTGAATCCTTGAGGGAAATGCAGCCCCCACAGAGGCCTGAAGGAAATTCACTGTTCTACATGAGCGCTCACCTGTCCCATCATTGTGCTCACAAATGCAAGGTGCTGCACCTCAGGAAAAAGAATCAAAAATACAAATACAAAACGGGGGACCCCCGGCTGGATGGCAGTTCTACGAGGAAGGATCTGGGAGTCCTGGTAGATCACAGGCTCCGTATGAACCTGCCGCGTGATGTAGCTGCACCAGCAGTGAATGTGGCTCTGGGGTATATCAATAGAAGAACCAGGTGCAAGACAGTGGAGGTGATGGTGCCTCTCTGCCCAGCACTGGTCAGGCCTCATCTAGGGTAGTTTGCACATCTTGCTGGGGTTATATGATCCCCGTAATCTTTCCTGCCCGGAGCAGCGGGGCTGGACCCGATGATCTCATCAGGTCCCTTTCAGCCCTAAACTTTGAATCTGTGTTTGTGAATATGTGGAGTTTTGGGCTCCATGCTTCAGAAAGGTCATGGAGAAGTGAGAGAGGGTGCAGAGGTGAGAATCAAAGATGATCAAGGGCTTGGAAAGCAAGTTGTAGGAGGAGAGGCTGAAGGGGCTGGGCAGGTTTGGGTGGCATGAGGGCAGGGATCAGGGAGAAATTTCTCCCTCTAGTCAGATTGCTACGGACTTAAGGGGGGTTCGTCTTCCTCTGTAGTGGGGGCACGGCCTCTGCCTGGGATTTCTTGATCTTATTTTAACAGCCCCCACAGCAGCAGGACATTGGCCACCACAGCCCCCCTGCTTTCCCTGTGGCAGGTTTGGGTGTGATGTCTGGTGCTGTGTCTGGTGTGATGGTAGCCTTAGATGATGGTGTGTCTGGGCTGGTTTGGACAGGGCTGATCCTGGCTCAGGCAGGGCTTGGAGTAGATGTGACCCTGCAGGTCCCTTCCAACCTCGACCTCTCTATGATGTCTGTGATCACCCCTAGATTTCCAGGAGCAGCGGGAGAAGCGCCGAGTGGCTGAAGCAGTTCAGGGAATCCAGGACTTCTGGAAGCAAAATAGCACCTTGAACAAGCCCAACCTGGATCAGACAGGTGAGCAGCAGCATGGGACCCTGTCTGCCACCAGCCCCTACCGAAACGCCCCCTCCGACTGGACTGTAGCAGTGGGCACAAGGGTGGCGTCCCTGGGAGGGATCAGACTGCAGTGCCAGGAGCATCTTTTCTCCTGTGCTCTGGGTCAAGCATGTTCCACCTGGGTTTGGGCATCACCTTGTGCGACCTGCCAGGTCCTGCCCCATGTACCAACCTCCCATTCACCTTTTCCCTGCTCTCTAGATCA
>NW_005843509.1:109510-110156 GCF_000455745.1 Alligator sinensis
GGAAGGGCAGTTTGATTCCTGCCCTTGTTAACATTGTTACAATGTATAATTTACTTATGAAACTAAACACATTCAGTTGAAAGTTGAAAGGTGAGGAGAATAAAATATAAGCTACAAATGCCATGGCACACAAATAGATAAAAATACCAAAATACAAGGGGAGATACAAAATGCACACATACAAATTTTAAAACACAATTCCTTATCTTAAAGTGAAAGAGAGAGGAAGGAAGAAAAGGTAGACAAAGAGAAACATATCCAAAGAGGGGAGAGCAAATGCAGGCAAGAGGAAAAGGGGGCTTTCTGCTACACATCAAGACCATTAAAACAAGGAAGGAGAGAGGGTCATTAACACTTATGGAATGAGGAGTTTAGAAGAAAACAAGTAGATTATGATGAGCCATGAAGTGAAGTGACTCCCCCAGCACTGCCTGGATAGAAATGCCACTGCCACTCCTAGGCACTTGGTTTAAAGTTTGGGTGGAGCAGGAATCAAAGGCGGATGTGACTGCACTGCTCCCCCGCCCCCTGGCCCCAGACCCCAGGCTTTTGCTAGATGCTCAGGAGCAGATAGCGAAAACCCAGACTTATCATAAGAACATAAGAACTGCCACATCCTGGGTCAGACCTTGGCCCCCTTGCCCAG
>NW_005843510.1:0-2992 GCF_000455745.1 Alligator sinensis
GGGGGAAGACCAGACGTGTGCGGTGAAGGGTTGGAGGATACGCAGTGGGTGTGGAGGGATATGTTGGAGTACGTGGGAGAGAGGAGGTGGACGGGGGGGGGGGGCAGTGTAGACTAGAAGGCATACGACAGTTTGGAGCACGGGTTTTTGTTTGAGGTGTTGGGGCGGATAGGGTTTCCCGGGAAATTTGTGGGGTGGGTGAGAGCCCTGTATAGCGGGGCACGGAGCAGAATCTTGGTGAAGGGGTGTTTGGGAGAGGAATTCAGGGTGGAGAGAGGGGTGCGCCAGGGGTGCCCCCTTTCTCCAGGGCTGTTTGTGTGCGGCATAGAGCCGTTGGCACAAAGGATGAGGAGGGATGGGAGGGTGAGAGGAATTCTGGTGCCGGGGGGGAGGGGATTTGAGGGTTACATTATATATGGATGACGTGATGTTTATGGTGTGGGATGAGGGGTCTCTGAGGAGGGTGGTGGAGGGAATTAAGGAATATGAGGAGGCAGCGGGGCCACGGGTGAACAAGGGGAAAAGTAGTTTGTTGGCATTGGGGGAGTGGAATGGAGTGGAGGAGGTGGGGTGGCGGGTGGAGAGGGAGGGTTTGAAGGTGCTGGGAGTTTACATGGATGTGAGGGGGAACGCGCGTGGGAGGAGGTTCGAGGGAGGGTGAGGAAAGTGGTAGGGATACGGGGAACGAGGAAGCTGTCATTCAGGGGGAAGGTGGGGATTATGAAGCAGTTTTTGTTGCCGATATTTTTGTTTGTGGCAATGGTGTACCCGCCCACCTGGTTGCAGGTGAGACGGGTGCAAAGGGAACTGCGTCTATTTTTTTGGGGTGGGAAGACGGAGAGGGTGGCGAGGAGGGAGGTATATAAGAGGGAGGACTTGGGAGGCTGGGGCGTGCCGGAATTAGAGGTTTTTCTGTATGTGCACTTTTGGAAAGGGGTGGTGAGAGTTGCAGGCCTGGAGGAGAGGAAAGTGGGGGCAATGTGTAGATATTGGGCGGGAAGGTATTTGAGGAGGTTGGGGTTATATGGGGGGAGGTGGATGGGGTTGTGGGCCGAGAGACCGGCCAAGTGGTTTGCGCGGGGGTGGGGCTTCTTGAGGGCGAAGGGGCTGGAGGGTTTAGGGTGCGAGGGACTGAGGGAAGCAAAGCGGGTGCTGAGGGAAATCAGAGGAAGGGATGAGATGGCAGATATAGGGGAGTTGTCGGAAGGGCAGGTGGGAAGGGTCTGTGGGAAGGGTCTGGAAGGGGATAGTGGGGAAAAGATGGAAGGGGGAGCAAGAGGATTTTGCATGGCGGGTGGTTAGGAGGGTGTTACCGGTGAGGGCGGAGCAGAGGAAATGGGGGTTGGTAAGGTCAGGGGAGTGTCCGAGGGAACTATGTGGCAGGGAGGAAACGGTGTTCCACGTGTTGTGGGAATGTTCGTATGCGCAGAAGGTTTGGCAGAGGGTGGCAGGGTTTTGTAAAGCAATAGGGTTGGGGGGATTGTGTGAGTTACGAGGGAGCGGTGTATGGTTTGGCGAGGCATAAAGCGAGGGAATGGGAGATTCGGGCATTACTGTTGTGTACACGGATGGCGGTGTGGAAAACGAGGTGTTTATTGGTTCAGAAGGGGCTTTGTTTTACGTCACGGGAATGTGTTTATTTGGCATACGCGGAGTTGGGGTACTATAGGAGGAAGGGAATGGGTGTGGGAAGGTATTGATTGGAGGAAGCTGTTTGAGTAGGAAGGAAGGGAGGGGAAGGGGAAAGTTGAAGAGAAACAAATGTTATGTGTTGATAAACAAGACGGAGCTGAAACATTTTGAGCTGATTATGTAAAATGGGGAGAAGCGTTTCTTTGGTTGTACGGGAAAGTTTGTTATGTTATGAGGTGAATGTTGTTATTTGGAGTTTTGAACCGAGAAAGCGGGTGTTTTGTTGGTTGTGGTGAAAGTGTCATGGTTTTAATACTTTGTAATAAAAAAAAAAAAAAAAAAGAACCCACCAATGGCCTGACTGATCACACCAGTGCCCTGTGAAGGGGATGTAGGCATGATCTCCATCCTGGCTGCTCCAGATGTCCGAAGTGAAGATGTCCATGATGTTTACAAGTCCAGGGGGTCAGATTTGATGCACCTAAGAGAGCCGAGGGAGTCGCCCGATATGACTGCATGGGTGATACATCCCTATCTTTGACTTTCCCACTGTCAAGTAGTAAGAACATACTGTGCAGTGTTATTAAACATGTTAATAAATATTTTTTGGAGCAGTGTTTCATAACATGGGCTCCTTCAGCTTTTTTCATTGCGTCTTTCAGAACTGAGGTCATGTCCCAACAGCTGTTTGTGGAGGTGATGCAGGTGCAGACAATGCTCCCACCTCCTTGCTGCCACTAGCAGCAAAAGCCTCATGCCTGGTAGAAAAGAGAGTGCGTCTAAGTTTGGGGGTGGGGGAGGAGTTACAGCTCTCCCTCTGCCACCTCTTGTTCTCCTGCCAGAAGACCTGGCACCTGCCTTTCCAGCACACTTCATGTTTGGTGTGCTAGAAATTGAGTATATAATTTATGTGTTGTGCTTTCCTGCACAATGATAAATGACAGACTGCCAGGGAAAGCACAGCTTTCTTTTTGTTTGTGGGGAAAGAAAAATATGAACAAATAAGAGGATTTTTGGGGAAGAATTAATTGAAAGGGATAACAATAGGGATGGTAGGCAAGGGTAAGTCGGAAAGGATTGGCTACATCGTGGTAACAAGAGACTACCAGTACCTACTGGTACCAAGCAAGCCTAGACCTTTCAGGTGCTGTGTGCTCTGCTGCTCAGGCTGCAATAGACACACAGCTGACAGAAAAGGCAGAGACAGAGCCTTGTATGTTGTTTCTCTGTCTCTCCCCCAGAGCACTGTGATTAGGAGGGAACTCGGGGAAAGATTGTAGTCACTGGCCAGCTACAGATGTCAATATCAAAGCAGTCCTTCTCTCCCTCTTTCCCCTCCCTCTTAGTTTCCATTTCCCTA
>NW_005843510.1:3018-8893 GCF_000455745.1 Alligator sinensis
TATTCCAAAATGTTTCAGAGGTGTAGGTTGTAGCCATGTTGGTCTAAGGACATAGGCAGACAAGGTATCAGATTCACCCAAGGAACCTTGTCTGAAAATGTTTCAGATGCTTTTATTTCATTTTGGAGAGGTTTTGGAACCTTCGGTTTCAATTCTGATCTGGTGATTCAGCCACTGAAATGGATCAAAACATCTCTGAAACAAAACAGCTGCTGAAGTTTTGCACAGCCTTAATGTCCTGGTGCTGAGACAGAGCTGCTGCCAGGAGGGAGCTAGTGGGGATAGGCAGGGGCTGCGGGTCAGGAGTTGAGGGGCACTGGCAAATCTATGGGTTGGGAGTGAGGGGCAAGGGCAGGGGCAGGGCACTGGCATATCAGTGCTGCTCAGCATCCAACATCCTGGTGAGCGAAGGGGGCAGAGGCACTTCAATTTATCTACGATAAAAAAACCCAGAAGCAAATGCCAACGTTTATAGATACTTAGAATTTGTTTTATTATAATGATAGAGGCACTGGTAGGCTTCCAAATTGCTTTAACATTTTAAATACATCAATAAAATATTGCCCAACTGATCTCCCTCTATATAGTAGCGTTTCATTTTAATTGCGGAAGAACACGGATTTTGGATATTTTAATGAGAGAATTTGAGGGGGGTTTATCACAGAATTTGCAATTTTTAAACAGGGAACACCTGGATCTCTGCTGGTGAGGCAAGTGACGGGACCCAGGCAAAGGAGCTTGCCCAGGGCCAGCACTAGGGATGCAGCTGGAGGGCAGACAAGGTGGCTGACCTCTTGGACATTTGGGGGAGCACATCTTCTGGGTGATGGTTGCCCAGATGGCAGAGAGGGGGGCACCTGAAAATGACAGCAGTGCTACCCGAATGCCAACTGTGCAGCCCCAGCCTGCTGGCAGCTGGCCCAGAGGTGCAGGCGGCTCTGCTACATTGCTTGTACCAGAGCCCAGGTGGCCATGCGGTCCCTGCCTGGGTCTGGCAGGTGCACAGCCATGGGACTGCAGGTCCAAGGGGGTGGATGCTGTCACAGGTGGTAGCAGTTCACAGCTAGGCAGCAGCCCCCGTTGCCAAACTGCTGCAGTGGGTAGAAGGGGCAGGAGCCACTGTAGGTTAGGGCTGCTTCAGCAGTCGAGCTGGCACAAGCGGTAGTGTCCCCAGCTACCAACTGGCCAGGCCTCAGAAGATCCTGAGGGCAAGTAGCCCTGAGCTGCTGTCCATGGTAGCTTTTTATACTGCTCGGTCCAGCACAGGTGCTGGCCTCAGCTTCTAGCTTCCCCTGGCTGCAGATCTGCGAGGAGCTGGGCAGTCAGTTTTCCTCAAGTGGCACAATTTGCCCGACACCAAAGTGTATGTTCAGACACGTGCTGAGGCACAAATTTGTACTGCTGCTGTTTGAGCTGCTGCAAGCACATGTGCCTGCATGTGTGGACATGCAGAGACACATGTCTTTTAAAGTTTTGAAAACAGCTTTGATATATCATTTTGGCAACTGAACATTCTCTAGTATTACAGAGTATGAAGCTTGGACCAGTTCTGGGCCATTTTAGTTTTTCCTAATGCGAAGAGGATTGAGGCTATGACTCTCTCTTTGGAAAGCAGAGTATCGCTGCAAGTATTTTACTCTTCATATCTCTGTTGTTTTTTTTCTTTTTTTTATTCTTTGAATGCAAAATTTCCTGGGTACTGTCCCAACTCTTGCTCCCAACTTAAGGTCAGCCACAATTTATGCTTGCTCAGAAGCTATTTTTCAAACTCAAATATGATGGTTATTCCTTATGTCTAAAAAGTATCCGAAGCTTTGGTTTGCCTCGCTAAATGAAATGGAGATTAACTTGCTGAAATCTGATTTGCTTTAAGACGCAAGTCATTCCAAACTGTGGACGTTTTTGCAAAGTACATAATAGACATTCAGATCTGTCAATTCTGGAAAAAATAAATGCCTATCAAAAAATAATCCCTTTCCCATGGGAAGCGTTCTATACAAGTTCCTCCAATTTGCACATTTAGTATGCATGTAGAGATAATGTACAGAATTTCCTGATTAAAATATAAACGATCAATTCCAGGAAAATAGGCTGGATTGATCCTGTTTTACAATAATTCTTGATTGCCACCTGCTGGGCTGTTACTAAATAGCTATGGCAATTTCTTACACTTACATAGCGCCCCCTGATTCAGCTTTGTATTCAAGTAAAATTTGCATTGAACCCTTGTGTAAGTTCTGCCTCTGTAAGAAGAAATGAATAGAACCCATTATCAATAGGTTCATATATTTTGTGCTCATCTCTGGTGTAATTAGCATATTCAGTGGAGGAAAATAGTGGAACATGCTAATGTAAAATGTTCAGTGGGTGCAGTATTTCCTATTTTAAGTATATGGAATATCTCTAAATTCAATACTGTTTGTAAAGCTGGAATGAAACATGAGTACCGGCTGCACTTGTATATTCCATTTGGAATCTAATTTAGAATTTGGAGTCCACTGTTTTGTTAACATAAATCATATATTTAAATGACAAAGTCAAATATCAGGTTTTGTTGCAGTAAAGAGGTTCGCAAGTAGAGGGGAGTTTAAAAAGTTTTCCCTAAGTTGTTTCTGCTGACCTGCAGGTCCTGCTTAGAGGTTGCAAGTGGTCTCAGCTGAGCCACACTATCCTTCTTGTGCATTATGTGTGTACTACTTTTGATTTCCAAAGGTTCCCCATCACTGGGTCACATTTCTTAAAACAGGATCTTAGCCTGAACTCGGAGGAAATTTCAAAAGGAGAAGTTTAATAATACTTTTGTATTATATACATGATACTTTAATAATTTGAAAGAATAGACAGTAAGTGAAATTTGAGTATGGAGATAGACTAAGGAAATTAAGGACTTTGGTCTTGCATTTAGCAGCATACACTGCCCATAATTGTCACTCATTTTGATTTCTTTAGTTATCTGATGTAAAGGATTTGAGTATCTTGTGTTGTCATGATCTGTCAGTCACATCAACAGAGAAGCATTGTAACCTTATCCACCATGACACAAAGAATAAATAAACCTGCAAACCTTCAGAGCTTTTCTTGAAGAACAGATGACACCACCAAAGATGATCAGTACAGATTTTGTTGTCTTCCCAAACCACTTAATGTGATCAGAGAATTAAAATTTCAACAAGTCATTTAATGATGACTGTGCTGCAAGAACTCTAACACCCAGGTTAGGTTTCTTGTGGTTTCATAGTTATATGTGGGGCCGTTTTTCTGGCACTGAACGTATTGTGGGACATTCTTCTCTGCCTTATGTGATCAAGTAAATTTATTAACAACAATGAGGTCACTGTAATTTTCAATAAATGGTGACTTGCTGATTTATATCAAAAGATCCATACAGCAGTAAACAATACCATTTACATTTAATTAGTTTTATTGAACCAAAGGCAATTTTATTTGTAATGAACCACATGTTATGATTAAGGATGTATTTTAATGATCTTTAAGTAAGGTGAACAAATGTTGCCCTTGACCTAATAGAGGAGGTTTTTCTACGTTATTGATAACTTCAGAGTGATTTCTAAATTATTATTGTAAAATGCAAAGGAAAACATTGTCATTATTTTACCATCATTTAGTCATTTTGCGACTAATGTAAACAGATGAGATGCATTTTTCTAAATGGTGGTTTGTAGCTAACGAAGCTTCCTAACGTGTTATTTAGTATTTTGTAAGTTCTATCCATTGTTGTATGGAAATATTTTTTTATAGTCTCTGTTCTCAACTTTGTTCTTGCTAAGCATTTTAACTTAGAATTGCTGTAAACCTACTTTTTTTTTCTATTTGCTTGTCTTCTTTTAAGTAGGGATATAACCAAAATTATTCACCTCAATTGTTTCCCCATATAAATGAAAAATTAGAAGGAAAATTCTGTTCCTGTTAAAGTCAATGGCCGAACTGTCTTTGACTTCAGTGTGGACCAGCATTTCAGCAAGAGTAATGCTGGACTTATTTTGAAATTCCTAAAAATGTATTTCTTCATTAATAAACTAGTATTAAAGAAAATATTTTGGAAATATTTTAGCACAAGTCGAATGACAATAAGGTGGAAGGGAAATTTCATAATACTATGGTATCCCTGCACCTAGGCCATCCAGATTTTCCCTGTTCAAAATAGTTTAAGCTGTTTTTCTGTACAGCATTATTTATGAAGCTTACATAGCTGCATTAATCTTTCCATCTCAGATAGTGCCATGCTTAATTTTTTGTGGTCTCTGTTGTGAGAGAAAGGACAGCTTTTGCCTCTGGGGCAATAACACTGGACAGAGAGAAATCTACCCAATTTAAACTGTAGAAATAGGCATAAACCATGGTCCTCTTAAAACTCATCATTGGCTGATGAATGCTAAGCAGGTGTTTTGGTATTGTGTCCTTATTAGAATATAAGTGATTCTTCCCCCATGTTATATGAGAGTCTAGCTTTTTTAAGTCCTGCCTGAGAGTTGTATACACATGAAATACTTAGAGTTGTGTTTTGCATGTGATTGCAGGGGGAAATATTCTTCATTTTATCCTGCACTTGAGTGCAGATATATCTTGCTGACCTGCACTACATCTTTTTTTCTGTAGTTACAGGCAAAGTACAGAATCAGTTATTATGTTAAAATATCCTGCTAGGGTATAGTCTGTATAAAATCATAGTGCTTTGAGAGCAGAGGCCATATTTTGAGTTCTCTGAAGATTCTAGCCATCTTAATGTAAAGGAATATTTGAAAGTTCCTTAAAAAAAGGATTATAAAAGCATGTGCAACGTCAAAGATCTTGATTATTCAGAAAAATGAGAGAATTCACTTTTGTCAAAGTGGAAATTAAGAAGGCTTCTGAAAGGGATAGGCAGTGTTAGATCTCAAATGCACAAAAGGACACTAAATACAGGCTAAAGAGCACAGGAAGTAAAGGAATGTAGATAAACATTTTTACAGTGTACCTAACATGTAATAGGCTACAAAGGGGCACTGTTTGTAGTTGCAGTGAGTTAAAGCAAAATTTGACTATATTATATGTCAATGTCAGTTTATGTGAAGACATGGATATTTCTACTTTTTTGCATTCTAATTTTGTTTCCTAACTGAGCTTTTCTGAAAAGAAAAGTTCATGTTTGATGCACTTCACTAACAGTTCTTATTGTATATGAGTATGTGTGTGGTATTGGTTTTCTTCTGTACTATTCAGTACTGAGAAACTTATATTTCTGTGTACAATAAAGCACGTAATAGCCTGGATTAACTAAATTGTACGTGATAACAGACTGGGAAGAATTGAATGATGAAGATATAGGATACCACATGTGTATTAGTTTCATATGAATTATTTCTTGTGAAGCTGATGAAAACTAACCTGGAAGCACAAGAGTGCAGTAAGTGGAAGTTTAGGTGAATAACTAAAATAAATGGCCAATGATTTGAGATGACAAAAGATATTTTGCAAAAATTTAGTCTTGAAACTTGATTTGCTTTTATAAAACTTGTAAATAAACTAATTGAATGATTTAGGGTTATATATACCTCTGTAGGGCAAGGTAAACATACCATGCATAGATTGTGAACATCAGTTACAAATTATTTTCATGATTTGCATCTAAAGGTGCTTTTTAGAACTACGTCAGAAGAAAGTTTGATAAAATGCAAACTAGATCTGAATGTATTCAGAATTTATTAATGTGTTTGTTCGAAGATGGCTGTAGATCTCAACAGTTCTATAACAGAAGGATCACAATAACAACTCTCAGATTTTAAGACATGCCATTTAACTCTTAGATTCTGTAAACGTCTGTAATATATCGGCATTTAGTGGAACTTTTTTAATTCAGTTTTATCATTTTCCCTAC
>NW_005843510.1:8924-12763 GCF_000455745.1 Alligator sinensis
AGTGTTTTGGAATATCAAGAAGCAACCCAGGGGGGAAAACTGTATAATTATATTTAAAGAGAATGAAAGAAAGTAAAAAGATACTATTTTATGGTTACTGTATTAGAAAAAATAAATTTAAATATTAAAAATATTAAGTAAGAAAAATTCTCTTTCATACTTGTATAAATATTACTTTCAGAGTCTTGAAATTTTGGCTATGTTTGCAAGCACTCTGTTCCTGTATAATGAGATTTCTTCTAGCAGGACTTTATGCCAATGCTTACTTAAGTAACTTTTTCATTGCCTTTATTGGGAAAAGAAAATATTTTAGTATCTTTACCACATCTAAAACTGGACAATTATAGCCTAATTATAATATAGTGCACTGAATAAATTTGTATTAATTTAATAGTAATAATTAATGTTAATAATTACTTTGCTATCTGTTACAGGACCTTTTTTCAATCAGTGCTTACGTTTATGCTCAAAAGCCACAACTGGATATTCACAGTTTTGAGGGTACCTTCACACGGGTAAGTAATATTTGTGTATATGCCACATTCTCTTGAGTTTCTTTGAGTGGAGCTCATCACTTTATAAACATTCATTCTTCTCTTAGTTTTAGAGAAGTATTTCCTATGCCCTTGCTATCAAATGGTTGTATAATAGCCTTATTTTGGAAAATAAATGGCAGGAAATTATATTAGCAAATTAAGATAGCCTTTTTTTAAAAGTAGAAATCAGGAAATTGTATGTGTATACATATATCTAAAATAAGACATAAATCTTTATATGATATACAAAGAATTCAGAATAACTGTTCATTTTACCTCTAGTAACAAGATCTATTTTGTGTATGTCACAAATTGTGGTAGCTTTAACATTTTCAGCAGTGTGTTGAAGGAATTGCTCATTTTCTGCATTGATGAACGTTATGTTAAATTCAGTGTAAATCAAAGCAGCTGGCCTACTACAATTAGTTTAACATTCATAGTGACAAAATCATATTTTCCAAAATCCAATGTTAAAGTAAAATACATTCTTCAAAGAATAAAACATGACAATTCACAGGATTAAATTAAACATATTTTCTTCTATATGGGATTAGGTTTAGAATTTAGCATTTATTGTAACATGACATTTGTGTGTCAGGGTAAAAATATCCTCCAAACGATCTTTTAAAAATCATGTCATTAAAAAGCAGAGCTAAGGTTGGCTGAATGCCTTCTACCTTTACGTATGCTTTCCACAATTTAAATCATTTTATTAAAAAGTGACCAAATTATTGAAATTTTTTAGTATGCTAAGCAATGCACAAAATAATATATATATATATATATATATTTTTTTTTTTTTAATTTCAGTAACAGGAATTCAAAAAATTAACAATTAAAAACAGTTATAGAACAATATATTTTTATGGTAAAACATTTCATCCAGATATAACAGCTCTCTGAAAACAATAATGCACCTGGGTTTGTTCCACTGTTAATATTTTGATTTCTATTTTCCTTTTTATATGAATAATATAGCTGGTGGGAGAACCAGGTTGCCAACATTTGAAATTATATTCTCTATTGAAAGAACTGATGCAACACAGGAAACAAAAAGTCAAGCTTCCATATATTTTCTCACTAGTATTCTTTAGTTCTAAACTTGGGGAAATCTCTAGAGGTGAAGCAGTGTTCTGCTCTTTGTGCCCTACCGCCTTAACTTTTTCATTGAAGCTGCTGCAAGAACACAAAGTGTTTTTTTTTTTTCCCTTGAGAATGCCCCTAAGGGAGTGGATGGAGTTTCTCTAACATTTCATACTGTATTCACAGCATTCAGGTTTATTTACATTAATGCAGCAGAATATCACATTATTTAAATGATGCCAAACTTGTTATTTGACATACAGCATGTTTTTCTTGAATTTCTTGTTATTATTTTATGAATTCTGTATCTGTTTCTATAATTAATACATTCTATGAGAACCAATAAATAAGTAGTGAATCTGAAACAAATAGGACTTTTGTAGTCATTGTCATCATCTTGGCTCTTCTGCAGTTGACCTGCATGATTCAGGCTAGTAATATATTTTGGTTTTTATTTGAAATAATTAAGTTCAGCTTTCTCCCCCTGCTGCTGCCTCAATAGCAGTCCTTTTAGCCCATCCCTCCATGGTCTCCTACACATATGTCATTCTGAAATCTCCACGGGGAACACTGACATATCTGGCCCATGTGGATCCCATGCAGTAGAGCTCAGTAGAGCTGCTGGGATGCCTGTCCTTGAGCCTCAGTTCCCTCTTTCCTAGAAAGACTCCAAAAGATCCCATGTTGGAGAGGCCACTCAAAATACTTTTGGGGCAATCTCTGAGCACAGGTTCACTTTCTCATTTGAAGCAAATATTACAGGGGCAAGCTTCTGAAGACAAAATTTAAAAATCAGCACTGGGTTCCCCTCTTCTCCTTTACAGAGTGCAGAAAAGACTAGACCATGAATGAATGATGGTGTGTGTTTATCTGTCCTTTGTGCCATGCAGAAGTGACTGCACTGTTTCAAGTAAGGCTGGTAGCAGGCACAGAGCAGCTCAGTAAGTTTGGGAGAGCCATTCCCAAGTATGCTTAGCTTGCACTCTAGATGTCATCATTGGTTCAGTGAGATTTCAGGATTTTCCATGGGCAAATAGGCCAGTTCTAGTCACAATGGTAAAAATATCTAATTCAATTTTCCTGATAACTGTGAAGAATACAGTCATACCTACTCAAGACAGATTTTCCTGTTGTAGCTAGAGTACAGTTTCTTATCTCCATATAAGCAGCCCATCAACAGGAAAACATGAGCTGCTGCCATGGTTTATATGGCAGAAGTTATATTTAGCACATTTGTTCCTTTACCTAGAAATATTGCTCATCAGAAATTGTTTTGGGCTTGTGAGTAGTCTCTGCCGATGGAAACAGTGATTTCTCTGTGTTCGGGACCTTGAATGTGAGTTGGTTAATAACACATCTGAAAGCTAGACAGAGTTCCCTGATATAGGGAACTCTTTACTTTTTGTACCATTCCCGAGCACAATACAAAGGATATGAACATAAGAACTGCACTTTTTGTTCTTTTCTAGCTGAAGGTGCTCTCTTTGTCCTTGTCCTTTCAGATTTTTTTTTTCTTACGGTGAAGATCTGCTATTGTTAAATTAGTCATCTACTGGGGACCAGGCCAAGTTAATATTGACATTGTTGCTGTTTGGATCACCCAGTAGAAGACGAGGAACCAAATATGTTTGTTTTTTATATATAAAAAAAAATCCATAGCTAAGCCACCCTAGTAAACCAGGGAAACTAGCTCCAGAGACCCTTATTGTGGGGTCTTTGAGAGTCTCCAAGGAAAAAGGTCAAGTCTCTGTTGCTTAATACATCCAGCCTGTTCAACAAAACTTATTTAGAAACATGGATATTAATTGATATTAATTGCTTCCTTAAGGCATGAATATTATTCAGCACCCTAACAAGGTTACTGAACATGATGATGAAATGTAATTTTGCTCCTTACAGCACTGCATGGACTGAATGCTAGTAGGAGGTGTTGTCAGTAGACAATCCAGTAGAACAGAACTCCCAATTACTAGGGGGGCACAAATAAAGATTTTCTTGGCCGATACCAGTGGCCAATGATCTGATAGCTGATTTACAGGAATGCAGGCAGGCAGATTGGAGAGCAGCATCCTGCCAATAAGTCTGTGAGGGGAAACTGTGTGGGGGTGGGAAGGCATGTGGGGGGCCAGATCAAGGGCTCCATGGTGAGGGAGGGAGTGGGGCTGGGGCAGGTGCTGCCCAGCCATGGTGGGGAATGGGACCTGGGCTAGGGCATGGGAT
>NW_005843510.1:12839-17626 GCF_000455745.1 Alligator sinensis
GGGGGGCATGTGCCCCCCCAGATGTATGCGCAGGGTGAGGGCAGGCTGCCTGCTGCAGGCTCAGGACCAGGAGGGCACTAGGCTGGGGCTGTTTGGGGCAGGACCAGGGCTGCATGGGGTGGGTGGTAGCAGCACTGGGATGAGTGGTTACAGGGGGCTATGGGGAATTTTGGGGTGGTTATAGCCCCCTAAATTCCCCCCAGCACTGCTGCCCCCTCCCAGCGCTGCTGCCCGCCCTGCCCCTATCCACCCCGAGCACAGTCCTGGCCCTGGCCCCCCACTGAAAAGAGGCTGGTGCAGCTCCTGGCCCCAAGCCCACAGCAGGTAGCCCACCGTCACCCCATGCATAAATTCTGGAGGCCACATGGCCCCATGCCTCCCCCAGGGGTGCACACAGTGGCGGGGAGCTGCCCCACCCCAGGTCCCATTCACTGCCCTGGCTAGGCAACCCCTGTCCCACTCCCTCCCTCACCATGGGGGACTTGATCTGCCCCCTTCATGCCCGTTCCTTCCTCCGTGCACTATGCTCCACCACAGATTTACCGGCCAGATGCTGTTCTCCAAGTTGCCAGGCTGCATTCCTGGCTACGTGCATGCTGCAGCAGCATACATGTGCGCAGCATTTATTGGTGACATTATTGGCCAAAAAAAGCCAATTGCCAATAATGTTAATTTTCCTGTTATTGGTGCTGATCCAATGTATGACCAATATATCGGTGCACCTCTACCAATTCCTAGCGTCTCTACTGAGATGAGATTTTTTTTTTTTAATTTGAAGTTGGGAGCTTTTTCCAGTGATGCCCAACATTGGATTCAGACATGCAATCCTCACAACTGTAATAGCATTAATTTCCTAAATAAGTTCAAGAAACATTCTTTTTCTGGTTAATCATCAAAGTCTGATCTTTGAGAGCATTGACAATCCCAAGATAATAATGTCTCCTGTACTGAATTCTAATAGATGGCTATTGGTTAGAAATTCTCAGTCACCCTAAGCCAAGCCCACTTCCTTGGCTTCTTCATGTCTTAATATCTGGGAGAAAATACAGGTAATTATAGACAATCTACCTTGTTTATAGATTGTCTGTACTTAAAGGATGATCCTGCTTCACCTTGGAAATATATTGAGAATCCCATTGTAAGAGAACTGTAGACCTTCTCAAAAAGATGACTAAGAAAGCATATCTGTACTAACCTGTCATTTTCCTTTCCTTGAGTAATAATGCATTCAAGGATACAAATGGATCATCCAAAATAGAGATGCAAGTTGATAACCAACCATTTGGTTTTGTTGTCATTAAGTGGAATTGACCATGCTGTACAGCAGGAAAAAATCCTCCATTCTACCCCTTCCCAACATTTAACAGAATGTATAATATAAGAAAATTAATTTAAAGTATTCTGACTATAGAAGTTCCTTCAAATGACAGGAAACTGCCAGCAGACTGAAGTACCATTTGTAATGAATCTGTAGACCTTATTACTCTTCCTGTTAGAAGGCTTTAAAGATGTAGTTTTGTTAGGCAAAAGTATAAGCACTGAGAATTTTAAACTACCTAAGTCTGCTGTACTGTCACTGGAGTCATGAAGGAAATGTTGAAAATGGTAATTAAAAATATTTTAGTAATAAAATTTGACTAATGTGATCATACTAAACATTGCTGCTCTCCTTCAGTATTTAGTATTGCATCTGATTCCCCTGTAATTATGTACTTAGCTCATTATTCTGCAATCTAATCCATGTTTGTAGAGCCCCCACATTGGACTGTAAGCATAAGAAGCCACCTGCACAGATCTGATGTGTGTATCAAATATCAATATTTCACTTCAATTTTTACAGAAGATGGCCTCTCTCCTACATATAATCATGCATATACAATGAAACTAAAGCACAGCAATTTATCCGGAGGTACAGAGGTGTAACCATCCCATGAGTTAGCATTATGTCAAGCTTTCGTGCGTGATTTGGCATTGTTCTCAGATCTCTAGTTAAGATCTTTAGTGGATTAATCTTGACTTTAACAGTTGTTTTTATCTTTAACAGGAAGACAGTGATCCAGCTGTTCATGAAAGCCTTAGCATAGAAAACACATTATGGGCAAGCACTGTTGTTGCTTCAGGTGAGAAATATGTGCTCCAATGTCAAAGCGTGATATGTACAAACATTTCTCAGGGGAAGTATATTATATTTTATATGGTAATTTTTTAATGGCTGTCAGAACTCTTAACAATATGTGTCCAGTCTTCATGCCCCTTCCCCTTCTTGCTCTCTAAAGTCCTATCCCAACTGTTTTCTCTTGCTAGTAATTCTTTGTTTCTTGTCTATCCTTTCTTATCATTCTTTACAGTTTGCCACACATTGGGTTTGCTCTTTCACTTGTCTTCTAATTAAAATATCATGTATGAACCCTTTCCTGTTTAGCTCCAGTATAGTATCTCACTGGAAATCACTGTTTTGATTGTATTGTAACTTGACTGATTGTATTTTAACTTGGATGTTTCTCAGGTTTGTTGGCAAGAGAGTTTGGTTAGAGAAAAATACTAACAATAACATCCTCAGAGTGCTGTGCAAAAAACACATTTTATCTATTTTCACTGAATTTCACAGTTCTGACTTGCACATATTGTAATGGGTATTGTTTTGTAAGTTAATTTTCAGAGAAATATAAAGCTTTCTTTGCATATACTTCATTCAATAACATAATGCCTCAGCTGCATGAATTGTAGTTGTATCAGGGAAAGTGTGGGTCCCCTACTGAACATGAAAGGCAACATAGTGACAGATGATGCATAGAAGGCTGAAGTACTCAATGCATTTTTTACATCAGTCTTCACAGGCAAGAACAGCTCCCAGACTACTGCACCTAGCTGCACAGTTTGAGGGGAGAGGTGAGCAGCCAAGAGTAGCAAAAGAACAAGTTAAGAGATTATTTAGAAAAGCTAGACCTGTACAAATCCGTGGGGACAAATGTGATGGAACTGAGGCTGATGAGGCAAATGTGATTGCAGAGTTGCTGGCCATTATCTCTGAAAAATGATAGCAGGTGGAAGAGGTCCTGGATGATTGGAAAAGGACATATATAGTGCCCTTCTTTAAGAAAGGAGGAGTATCCAGGGAACTATAGACCAGTCAGCCTCACCTCAGTCCCTGAAAAATTATGGAACATTTCTAAGTACTTGGACAAGAAGAAGGTGATTAAGAACAGGCAGCTTAGATTCACCAAGGGCAAGTCATGCCTGACCATACTGTGATTGCCTTCTATGATGAGATGACTGGCTCTGTGGAAGCGGGGAGAGAAGTAGGTGCGATATATGTTGACTTTAACAAGGCTTTTGGTGAGGTCTCTCACAACATTCTTTACAAACAAGTTAAGAAAGTATGGGTTGGAGGAACGGACTGTAAGGTGGATAGAAAACTGGTATGATCATTGGGTACAAAGGGTATTAATCAATGGCTTGATGTCTAGTTTGCAGCTGGTATCAAGTAGATCAAGGGTCAGTCCTGGGGCTGGTTTTGTTCAGTATCTTTATCAGTGACCCGGAAGACGGGATGGAGTGCACCCTCAGCAAGTTTGCAGATGATACCAAGCTGTAGGGAGTACTAGATATGCTGGAGAGTAGGGCTAGGATTCAGAAAGACCTCAGCAAATTGGAGGATTGGACCAAAATAAATCTCATCAGGTTCAATAAGGACAAGTGCAAAGTCCTGCACTTAGGATGAAACAATCCCATGTACCGCTACAGGCTTGGGACTGAGTGGCTAAGCAGCAGCTCTGCAGAAAAGGACCTGGGGGTTACAGTGGAAAATAAGCTCAATAGGAGTCAACAGTGCAAAGTCCAGCACTTAGAATGTAACAATCCCATGTTCTGGTACAGGTTGGGGACTGACTGGCTGGGCAGCAGCTCTGCAGAAAAGGACCTGGGGATTACAGTGAACAATAAGCTGAATATGAGCCAACTGTGTGCCCTTGTTGCCAAGTAGTCTAATGGCATGCTGGGCTGCATCGATAGAAGTGTTGCCAACTGATTGGGGGAAGTGATTATTCCCCTTGATTCAGCACTAGTGAGGCCACATCTGGAGTACTGTGTCCAGTTTTGGGCCCCCACTACAGAAAGGATGTGGGCAAATTAGAGAGAGTCCAGTGGAGGGCAATGAAAAAGGTTAGGGGGCTAGGGCACATGCCTTCTGAGGAGAGGCTGAGGGAATTGGGTTTATTTCTTCTGGAGAAGAGAAGACTGAGGAGGGATTTGATAGCAGCCTTCAACTGTCTGAAGGGTGGTTCGAAAGAGGATGGAGCTAGACCAGGGGTTGGCAAAATATGGCCTGCAGGCTGGATTTGGCCTGCGAGGCCATTCTATCCAGCCCGCAGGGCCCCTAAAAAATTTAGAAAGTTAATTTTTATCTGCCTTTGGTTCCTGTCAAAAATGACAGGAACCAAGGGCAGTAGGACCCAGCACAACAGCTCAGCCCCACCCCCCAGCCGGAAGTCCCAGCCAGGGCTTCTGACCTGGGACCACGTGCCTGCCCCAGCGTGGGAAGTGGTGGGGAAGGCAGGGGAGGACCCCGGGCAGGGAAGGAACCAGAGGAAAAGCTGAGCGCAGGGAGGGGGAAGCGGCCCCTCACCCACCCAGTGCTGCAGCTGCTTGCAGCCCACATGGGGCTGCTTGTGCCTGCTCCAGACAGTCCTGCGTGGGCTGCAAGTGCCTGCAGCAGAGAGCATTGGCCATGGGGCAGGGGAGGGACTATTTCCGCCCCCCGCGCTCAGCTTCCCCCGCCCCGTGCCGCC
>NW_005843510.1:17839-28849 GCF_000455745.1 Alligator sinensis
CCGCCTGCAGCCGCTCGTAGCCTGAGCGGGGCTGTCTGGAGCAGGTGCAGGCAGCACCAGGTGGGCTGCAAGCAGCTGCAGCATGGGGCGTCAGGCACAGGGAGAGCGAGAGGCCGCTTTTCCCCCCTGCACTCAACACCAGCTTGTAACCCGGCCCCACGCGGGCAGCAGCAGCCAACACTGCCCGACGCAGCAAGCAGGGGAGCTGCAGCTGCTGCCACCACACGCAGCCCTGACGGGTGAGCCTGGAGCCGGTGTGGGGCTCAGGCTGGCAGCGGGGGCAGGTTACAAGCTGGTGCGGAGCGCGGGGAAAAGTGGCCCCTCGCTCACCCTGTGGCCAGTGCCCAACACTGTAGACACTTGCAGCCTGCGTGGAGCTGCCTGTGCCTGCTCTAGACAGCCCCGCGTGGGCTGCGAGCACCTGCAGCAAGGAGTGCCGGCCATGGAGCAGGTGAGGGGCCGCTTTTCCCCGCACTCAGTACCAGCTGCTTCCCTGCTGGCAAGCAGGGGGTCGGGGCTGTGCACTGCCCCTCCCCCCCTCCCCTGTACCGCGGGGCTGGGGGGCACTGGGAGTGAGCAGGTGTGGGAGCCAGCAAGAGCACAGGGCCTGCACCGGTGTCCTGGGGCCAGTTCCAGAAGAGCCCAGAGCAGGCGGCAGGAGCGTGGGGTCCTAGCTTGACAGGGGCTCTATGGAGCCGGGGCCAGCTCCCCCCTCTCCCTGCTGGTGCAGCCCAGCCTGGCTTCACAGACCCCTGCCAGCCTGTGCCTTGCTTTGGCCCCCACTGATGCTGGCCCTGGTATGTTGGTCCCAAAATGGTGACCAGGGGGTGGGGCACCTGTCAAGGGGCAGGGCTACCCATGCGGCCCTCCACAGCCTGCCAAAACTGGGTAAGCGGCCCTCTGCCTGAAATAATTGCCCGCCCCTGAACTAGACTGTTCTCAGTGGTGGTAGATGACAGAACAAGATGCAATGGTCTGAAGTTGCAGCAAGGGAAGTTAAGTTGGATATTAGGAAAAACTTTCTCACCAGGAGGGTAGTTAAGCACTGTAACAGGTTACCCAGAGAGGTGGTGGAATCTCCATCTTTAGCGGTTTTTAAGGCTTGGCTAGATAAACCTTGAGTGGGATAATCTAGTTAGGGCTGGTCCTGCTTTGAGCAGGGGGTTGGACTAGATGAACTCCTGAGGTCCTTTCAATCCTAATTTTCTATGATTCTAATATTTAAAGGAACACTGAATGTATTAAATTCAATGAGCTTTTAAGTTGAGTAAAAGTAATAACAGATACTTCCCTATAGGCCCCTGAGTCCTTGTACATTTTTGTTTTTACAATCTTTTCATTAAGCAAAAAAAAAAAAGTTTTTCTTCCCCCTTTGCTTTGTGTAAGGCTAACTAAAACAATGCAGGAAACCGACTGTTGTCCATGCACGACTAGTAAAGGTATGGTAAAAAATTGAACACACATGTTAGATTTCTATATATGTCTTGTTTTAGGAATGTTAAATTTTGATTTTTTTCTTTGAAGTTAAACTTATAGAAACCCAGGTCTTTGAAAACATGGCAATTTACAGTGAAAATAGAAAAAAGAAAACATATTTTTTTAGATGTCAGTCCCCTCTTCACTTCTTTTCATGCAGAGTGTTTAAAATAAGAACAAAGTTCTCTTGTGTAATTATAGGAAGTGTGATAGCTCTGCTTATTATTAGACCTGCCTGGCATTTCTCTTTGTAAGTCATTAATAACTTTGCCAGACTTCAGCCTTTTGAGTTGAAATTTGCCATGTTGGGTGTCTGTCAGATCAAATGTTTTAGAAATGTCTGGCTATTTCCAAGAGTGAAGCTAGTGACATTGTCTTTAAACAGCTATAGTACAATAATGTTTTTGAGCAAGGAAGCTCAGCAAGGACAAAAATCCCATGAAAATCTACCCAAATATGACCAAGTCACATGAGCCTTTGAAATGTCAGATTGTGTACGCTCTGTAAGCACTCCTTAGGTTTTAGCACAGGGGTGGGCAAAATGGCAGATCTTGCCAATGGCCGGACTCCGTTTCTTAGGAGCCCCTGCCTATGTCACTGCAGCTGGTTTCTATGGAGACCCCAGTAGTGACAGCACAGGGCCAGGATTTCCATGGAGACTAGCCCCAACAGCATTGGCAGGGTACACAGCTGGATAGGTCTGCTCCAGGGCCGGGGCTGGGATCTTGCAGTGGTGACAGCATGGTCCGGAGCCAGGGCAGTGCTGTGATCCACTGCCTGCATGCCCCTGCCCAGGACATGCGGGCAGCAGATCACAGCACTGTCCTGGCTCCAGGCCACATGGTTACCACCACAAGATCCCAGCCCCAGAGCAGCTCCCTGCCCAGCTGCACACCCTGCCAGCGGAGCTGGGACCAGTCTCCATGGAAACCCTGACCCTACGTTGTCATGGCCCCACTGCTTCTGGCATCTCCATGGAAACTAGCTAGAGCAATACAGGCAGGGGCTGCTGGGAAATGCAGTCCACTGTGGGTCCGATTCAGCCTGCGAGCCAGACTTTGCCCGCCTGTTTTAGCAGCTAAAGATTTTGTCTACACCTGTCCTCCTTTAGCCTACCACAGTTTCTACTAACTAGATTGTATATCGCCATACAGTTGACTGAAGCCAAACTTTCCCTTGTAGTGGCTGTTGCAGCAGCTCAAAATTGACTACTTGAAATAAAAGCTGGGAGTCTTTCTTCTTTGCCATCTCAGGTATCCTTCTGCTGGTATATTCAGACAGTGTGGAGTTTCCAATGCAGAAGGGGCAACAGCTGGGTTTAGGGAAGAAGGAAGTCTGTGTTTGTGACTAGGAGTTCTGTGAATGGAAGTGACTGGGTAAGGAGACTGATAGTTAGTGAAGAAAGTGAGGAGGACTAAGGGTAGTGAGATCAGTGGGAATTGTTGGAGAAGGTGAGACTAGGTATAACAAGACAATTGTGACCAAGACTAAAAATGGCAGGGAGGAGACACAGATGTGAAAAAGAAGTGGAGTGTGAGAGGAGCACGTAGCCTGGGAGAGGGAAATTGGCACTGGCTCAGCAGGGAGAGTAGGACTGAAGTAATAAGCCCAGGAGCAGAGGCTAGGACTGGGTAGGCCAGGAAAATGGTACTGGGATAGAAATGTGTTGGGGCATGGTTGGAAGAGTAGAAATCGGAAAGTGAGGTAGAAAAGTCTAAGCCTATTACAACACACACTCCCTGAAAGACTAAAACAGAATTCTAAGATTCCCAAGTTGTCTTATTCCCATTTGTTAACGACAGCGTACGCTAAGGACAGTGAGAAAATGTGTGCTTTTCTTCCTCTTCTGTTGCTGGTCTGCATATATATATATATATATATATATATCAACCTACTAGTGCAACTAGTTTATTCCATTAGCTAGATTGGCAGAGGGTTGTGCCATGGATCTAAAGATTTCCAGCTCTGCTGGTGACTCATATGGATGTCAATATGATGTGACAATGGATTTTTTTTATTTGTTTTGCTTTTTTTACAAACCTAGGAAATGACATACCCTCAAAACTTCTGCCCTAAAATGATACTCAGGTTTCAAAGTCTAGGAGTTGAAAGCTACGACATGCCAGAATTAAGGTTGTTTACTGAATATTGTATGTGGTTTGTTTTTTAGAGTATGAGGGTTGAGCAGCTGTGACTTAAAGGTACAGATCAAGTCTGTGGGAGCTGTACCTTAGTATAAAAACACTGATTGCTCAGATCCTAATCACTGGAAATTGGGTACCCAATATTCTTGGAAATGTTGTCTTTAAATTCTGTGCCTCAGCTTCCCATTTGTAGAATGGGCATAGTACTTTGCTCTTGCTTCTCAGAGATGTGGCAAAGATGGTTTAATTATGTCTATGAAGCACTCATGTACTCTTAAAGAGAAAAAGCCTGAGAAGAGATGCTTCCATCTTCACAGCAGGATTTGAATATTGTGGAATAGGACACTGAGCAAAATATTAATTGCTGTTAATTAAGTAAGCAGTCCATTTGTGGAAAAACCTCGTAACCAATTTCCCGGGTACACACACACCGAAGATTATAGTTTGGGAAGGTACAGAAGGCAAAGGAAGGAGAATGGCAGCACCTATATTTCTCTGTGAACTTCCTGTGGTTCATCATACAGGAATCATGCAATTGTGTACCCCAAAATGTACCAGAGACTCTTATCAAATACATAGGAGCAGGAGGGAAAGAATGGATAAAACATGAGAGAATGAACATGCAGGTGGTCAGGGAGGGGCATTCCTAAAGTCAGGAAAAGGATTGTCAGAGCCTGTTTATATTTCATATATACTTTCTGAGCCGTTGGAGTCATGTCAGCATTTTTCTTCTTCTTACATGCCCAGTTCTTTTTGATGAAAGTATTCTTTATTATCCAAAGCTGCATAGCGAATGCTCACGTATTTTAAGATCTATTTTTGAAGGAAATAGTAGTTCACTGTTTAAATAAAAGCAGAATTTGCAGGTATTCCCTTGACACCCTATACTGAGTTGGTACAATGTACCATTAAGAGGTGACTAGTCTACCCAAGATACCTGACATTGCTGTTGGTCAAGGTCATAGGGAGGGTCATGGTCAGGCCAGAAAAGAGTGTTTGGGGAATTATGCGGGGAATACCTCAGAAACCTTCAGCTCTGGTTGCTGCTGTCCTGACAATTTTAGAGAAGAAAGACCACAAATCAATAGTGCTGAGGATCAGTAACAGTAAATGCAAGTCTGCAGGGGATTCAATGCACAGTAGATAAGGTGCAGTGAATCCAAATAGTCCATACTCATGAAAATATATAACATTTATAATTAGAGTGTGTGTGTGTGTGTGTGTGTGTGTGTGTGTAATAAGCCCACATAACTACAACAGTAGAATTTCAAATAAAGGTACATCGTATATTTTAATTTACCTAAAAACGCAACATTTTTTCAAAATCTGAGAACCAAAATGTTAATTCTCAACAAATTGCCAACAAAAATGATATAAAAACCAGCACAAATGTAAACACCTGTTTTACCTACAAGTTAGTCAAGTAATACTTAACATAAATTAAATAAGTCAGAAAAAGTAAATGTTTAACCAAGTTAGTAACTATTTTGTGTTTGATAGGACTTGATTTCATGTCAGCTTCATTGTTTTCTTTGTTTATTTTGGAACAACTATGAAGGTACTGCTGGATTTTCATCAGTATTCATTTTAGCCTGTCTCTAAAAAATGCCAAATGTCTTAGCCTCCAAATTGGTCAAAAAGATCTTGACCTATGTATCATACCACGTTTCAAGTGCATTTTAGCTAAGTATTTGACGAGCTCCTTTAACACCCAACTAGCTGTCAACTATTTATTTATCCTCAACAAAAGGGGCATAGTGAGAGTAAATGACTTGTCAGGATCACACAGGAAGCCAAATCCAGGATGCTAAGCACAAAGCCATCCTTCCTCTGACCCTAAAAATAAAGGCAACAGCAAAAGAGACAAGGTATTCTATTTTTTTTCCCATTAAGGGTCATTGTTACGTAGCACAGTGCAGTGGCATGCAAAGATAATTGAGCTAACTAAAGAAACTATCACAGGTGCAAGAAGCTATATAGCTATATCAGTCTAGGGGCCCCTCTACACACGCAGCTAAAGGCACAATAGGATCTAATGTGCAGTCCACACAATTGTGCATGGCAGACGGTGTGATTGTTGGATCACGAATCAGATTCCATCACGCCTTGTTACCGATGCAGGGAAGGTCTGATCCTGGGCTCCCCCTGCACTGGCAAGAAGCAAGCTCCCACAGCAATGGACAAGGCTCCCAGCTGTGGAAGTGTACCACACATTCCTATGGCTGGGAATGCCATCAGCTAACCTGGGCTCCCAGTTGCAGTGGCTCAGCTGATGCAATGTCTCAGCCATGGGAGTGCATGAAGCAGTTGTGGTCTCATGTCAGTTGTGACCTCTCTGCCACAGGGATGCATGAAGCACTCTCACAACTGGGACATCACATCAGTTGTGCTTTCACAACCGTGAGTGTGCATGAAACACCCCTATAGCTGGGACAGTATGTCAGCTGTGGTCTCCCAGCTATGGGGTTGTGTGGAGCCCCCTCACAGCTGGGAGCCCTGTCAGCTGATGGGGCTCCCAGCCACAGGGTCATAAGCTCCCGTGGCTGATGGCTAACATCATCCTGGAGCTCCTAGGTTAGGGGCAGAACATATCCCCCCCCCCCCCCCCCCCCCCCCGCCCGGGGGGCCCCCAGCCACAGGGGCCCCTGGCCATATGTTCAGTTAATGGCATGATAGGAAGCAGCTACAAAGTTATTACACATTTTGTGAAATAACTTTGTAGCTTCTTCCTCTATTTATCACACCATTAATTGAATGAACGTGTGGCTGGATGACCACTTAAGTAGTGGTTAACCAGTTAATCACTCCTTAAGTATAACGTGTAGATGGGGCCTAGGAGGAGCACCACGCTGATTAGTCCTGCTGCTAAGAAGCATGTTATGTTAGCCTGGATGGAACACTCCACTAACATGGCTATAGGACTTCCAGTATCCAAGCTAACTTTGGGTATCTCTGCACAACATCAATTTACACTGCCTACAAGGCAGTAACTCGGAATACATGAAAAAGTCTAGCAAAATTTATGCCGTAAGTCATTCTCCATGTCTGTGCTAATCATTGGCTAATGGCATCCAAAGCATGATTAAACTGATACATAACTCTTATGTGTCTTGTATCATATGTCAGATGCATGGTAACTTAAGATAATTGCATGGGGGGATTCTGAAAGGAAGTTTTTATCTTGGGCTTTGATTTTTGTTTTTGTCGGTTCATTTGTTTGTTTTGGGGGGGTTGTATTGGTTATTTTTGACTCCATATCTCAGGTCAGCCTAAGCTTAACTGAATTTTCATTGGGCTTGTTAAAGGTTTAAAAACTCTCTTCTATTGCTTAGAGTTGGAGAAAAGATCGTAACTGTACAAAAACAGGAATGAATGCACAGTTTGCATCCATGTAGGAGAAGGTCTATATATTTAAGACTTATCCTGTTAAAGTTTTATAAAAACCAGGAGGGGCATTTTAAATCACTCAATTTTTTAATACTATTATTTTCCTGTGTTATAGTTATATTAACTGAAATCTCATATAAATTACTTCTTAAGAGAGAAAATAAAATCTTTTCTAAATAAAAAGGTAACAAAAGGTCTATGGCCTAACGAGTAAACAGAAGGATAGGTATAATGTGATTAGGGTAACTCAAAACTAGTGAACCAATATAGTGCTGTATTTTGAAAGACCTACTAAGACTTATTAAAAGGGAATTATACTAATGGAGTTTTGTGGTCAGAAAGGCTTTTATCATACTTACAAAGTCACTGCAGATAAGTAAGGGCATAGTCTGTATAACTGTACAACTGGAAAAAAACCTCTCTATACTATGACTGTCTAGCAGTTTAGCTTTCATATCAAAGTATTTATATGGCTCCAGCACTTTTTCATACTGGTCTCCCAGGTGTCAAAAGTTAAGTAACAAAACATTGTGTCATTTCCCCCCACCCCAGTTTTTCTCCCTGCAAGTGTAAACTAGAATAGTTACATTTGTGTAATGTCTTAGTGAAGATCGTATTACTGAGAAAAAGATAACTTGAAGAGATATGGTGTGCAATTCTGAATGCCTTGAGATTAGTGGTCATCCTTACCTCATGGACATTGTTGCGTAGGCTAGGGCCAGATCCTGTGGAAGTTTTGTCTCCTTCACTTTCAAATTTCCACCTGTTCATCAATAGATGCATAACTCCAAAGGAACACAAATGTCATTAGAGCCCATTGCAGAAGCTGGTTTAGAGAAGTACCATGGCTGAGCAGCTTGGATTAGATGACCTCTTGAGGTCCCTTCTACCCTACTTTTCTATGTTTCTTTCGAATAGTTTGGACATGGCAATGTCTATACCCTGAATTTAACTGTTTTCAATGGGGGAGCCAATATAGGGTATAGAACCAGATTTAGGTACACTTCACAATTTGTATTACTTAGGAAGTGACTGCTGCATTTGTACCAGTTCTATCTAGCCTTTTCCAGCACATGTGACTTCATTCTTAGATAATCTTACAACTGTTGAAATTATGCAGGTATGGATGGATAGTCTATCTTTCTAAAGAGGCTTTACTTTGAGGACGACTAAGGTGTCTATGATGATATTTCTTTTGTGGAATTGTAGTAGTTTGATTGATTTGTAATCCGAATTACTATCCTGTACATATATGAAGTTTAGGATGGAAATATCCCATTTTTTAATTCTGTAATTTTATTGGTAATATATTTTTAATTTGACAGAGGGATCTAGAGTCTGTGATAGCTGTTCTTTTATGTGTATATTTAAGCCTAAATAAGCGATATTAAATCATGTGTTGATCATGCACAGACTGCCTGGGAAAAGCACAGAATGAAAGACAAAATGTTCCACCTTATTCAGCACCCCAGAGCGCATCCCCTCAAGATCCTGTAGGAGACAGCAAATGATAATGGTGACCTGAAACTTTAGCAAAACTAATTTGAAAAAAATTGAGGAAACTAGTTGAAATTCCCTGAAGTCAAAATAAGGAAATTAAAATACTTAAACATATCATAAAGAACTGAAAAGATATGAATATCTCTAAACAAAGAGGACCTGAGAAAAGAAAACACACTTTAAATGATAATGTTCAAGAAGCTATTAAACCAAAACAGGTCTCTCTCAGAAAATAGAAAGCCAGCCTTAGTAAATCCAATTATAAGGAGCATAAACTATGGTAGTAAAATGTAAGATAGAAACCAGGAGAACAGAGGGGATTTGAAGAGCAAATAAACTGCCAGAAAGAAATGAGAGAAATCTTTAGGTAAATCAGGAATAGGAAGTTTGCAAGATAATCAGTGCGTTTACTGGGCTACCAGGAAGTAATGGCAACAATTAAAAAGAATAAGAACTTTGTAGATAAGTTAACTGTTCTCTTCGCATCACCAAAGAAAATTTTGTCAAAGCTACCTATTGAAGAGCTACTTTTTCCAAGCAGTAATGGCAAAGTACTTTTAGATATAGGAGACGCTGGAACAAATGAGTAAACTAAAGTGCAACAACTCATCAGGATTATACATGCAAAAGTTCTGATGAAGAATAAAGTGGTTAAATTGCTGAAAAGAACATGCATCTTTTCATTAAAATCAGATTATATATTACTGGACTGGAATACAACAAATTTGGTGCTTATTTTTTCTTTAAACATGCCAGAGATGATCCATAAAATTAGATTAGTAAACCTTACTTGAAAAATTGTGAAACTATTTAAAACATTAGAAAACACTATAAATATGATGGTATTCGAACAAACCATTGTAGCTTTTGTTAGGGAAAATGTCTCTGTAATTTATTAGATTTAGGTCAGCAGAATATTGATTCTAGAAGAAATAGTTTCATCCACCTTGACCTCTGCCCCAGTGTAGCTGCTTCACAAGAATACTGAAATTACCTGCAAAGAAATCTCTCCCTTCCCAAAACTAGTTAGAAACTTGCTTCTTCAACATGCATGTTAGCGAAGACTTAAACTTCAAAGAGAGCAGAAGCATGCATAGACCATGGACAGCTGTCACATTTCTAGCTGGAGAAGTGCCATTCAATTGGGAGAAACTCCAAGTGTACAGGCATCCATGCAGTTTCTCACAGAGAAAATATAGCAGATCTGCAAGAAAGTTCTTCCTCTTCCAACCAGGAAGATCTCACTTGCACAAGAGTTTCTTGCAGGAGAACAAATGCCTGTACATTCTTCCTTGCCCAAGAGGCCACAGCAGTCCTCCAGCATCCCAGCAATCTGTGCTTCTTGTTATCCCATGGCTTCAGGGAGCATTTTAGTGACTGATGCCCAACTTCTGAGTAAAGAAATGACCATGCCATCTCACAGCTTGATACCCAAGCAAGCACCCTTTCATGCACCTTGCAGAGCTAAAGGGTTGTATTGAGAGGGAGTTTTTTTGAGGCAGCAGATTGCCCTGTGTCTTGACCAAAGCAAAAACTGAGCAAAGCGACCCATGCATCGTGTCAGAAGTCACTTCTTCCTCTCCAGCAGGCCCTCTGCAAAAGCCATCTCAACAAGGAGGTCTTTCAGTTGATCACTGTGAAAGAACAGCACAGTTGAACAGCACAGATCTACAACTGGGATTGGCAGTAGTGCCATTCTAAAACAAAGTGGAAGCAGTTCTGCTTTGAGAAAGCCCAGATGCCATCCAGCTGAGTCAAGGTCACCATGCCTTATTACGAAGAGCTGTCCCACATTCCCCCAGAGAACCATGGTGTGCACTACAGCAACGTCTTCACTTTCACTGTAACAGAACCCATGGTGCCCTCAAAGACCAGGAGGGATTAGAGGTCCTGAGGATCCGTAATGCCACCACCACAGAACAGGTGCAGTTGGATGCAGAGGAGTACTGTGGTTTCAAGACCCTGGCCCTTCTTTGCCCCTGGCTTCCCTGGCAATCAAAAGCAACACCATGTCAAAGAGCTGCTTTGGTCAGCTCCCAAGAACAGGGGAGTTTTCATCTTCAGAGGGGTAGAATACTGATGTCCCAAATAGCAGAGCAGACCATTCAGTTCCAAACAATGTCTCTGCAGTTCCTTCTGTCCCATCTTGGACGCCACTCTGTCCAAGGATGGCATTTCACATTACCAGCTTGCCAAGACCAAACCTCTGCACACCCTGTTTCCCAACCATCCTGCCAGGCTCCTCACCCACAGCAGCAGGAGGTAGATGGAATAACTGCATCCAAGGCATAGATAAACTAGGTCCCCTTAACCCTGCAAGATTCTGGCCCCACGCCTATAAAGTTTCAAGAGAAAGTCAAGGGAAAAAGAAGTCCAAGCTTGTTCCACACTAGCACTCCCACTGCCTGACCAGATCCATAGCAAGACCCACCCTTCCCCCACTCCAGTGGCCATTGCTATTTTTGTCTAAGGCACTCATCAATAAATGACTTCTGCAAGAAAT
>NW_005843510.1:28925-34568 GCF_000455745.1 Alligator sinensis
ATATGGAAAAGAGTGCTGCCAGGCTAGCAGGCACAGACTATATTGTAAACATAAAGTAAAAGTATACATGCATTGGCATTGGCATTAGCAGAGTCAACAGAAAGTAACTGTGCATGCAGATTCAGCACATTTGCATATCTCACACCTGCCTTTCCCTCCCAGTGCTGAAGTGCACCCAACTCCCTCCTCTTCCCCTCCTGCTGGGCCTTGGAGGACTGTCTTTGAAAAGTTTTTCCTATGGCAGAGACGCAATAATTAGTCCCCGTGTACTCATTTTTATACCCTAATGAGCCATTAACAACAAGAAACAGATTTTATTGCTCTGTATGAACAAGCTATTGAAAAGTGGATGGTGCGTACTTAGAGATCATGGGGAGGGCAAAAGGAGAGATTGGAGGAGAGTCTGATAGCCAGTGAAGACACGGTAACAGTGCAGGAAAACATATGTACCTAACCTTTCAGAGACCTGCCCCCCTCAACACTGTAAAGAATAATAACAGGGAAGAGAAGTGGTCTCAGGAGATTGAGGATGTCAGGGAAGCAACATTATGAGTCTTGGTGTAGTTTCTGGTCTGTGCTCCTGACTTCCAGCTCCTGATCATAATGGCAAGTCATTGGCTGGCAAGAAGAACAGATAGTAAATGTGAAAACTCATTTCTCACACTCACCATGCTCACAGGACCTCAGTTCTCTTATCAGCAGGACACAGCATAGGGCAATGTCCATCCTGAGCACCACACAATTCCAGAGTGATACTGATGAAGCACCCCTGGACTTTCACTGCATTTTAACCAGGGAACAGCTTTGTATGTTTTGAAAAAGTATTTTATCTAACCAAGGGCATAGAGTAGGTTGTTTAGGCTGGGGGAGATTGCTTGTTGCGTAGTTGCTGATTGCTGGCCTCGCTAGAAGGAAAAGCTGTATCAACAAAGTTCCGGAGCTGGAAGGGGGGTTACTTGGGGGGGAGCTGGAGGGGGGTGTTACTTGCTGGGCTTGCTATACATTTCATCACATCAGCAAGTTTAACCTGTTACGTAGCTATATAAGGCAGATGCCCACTGGGGTGGGTGTGCTTGCTTTGCGAACGATTGCCAAGCACCTCTTTCTGCGCAGAAATAAAGATTAAGTTGGATCCTTCACCCCTGTGTGTTTATTGGCACAAGCGCACCGGGCACGAACTCACTGTCCTTTGGGGACATCAATACTGTTCTTTCTTCAGATGGAGAGGGGAAATGGAACTGACAGGTCAGAGCTTTCACTGATTCTTCAGCAAGGATTGCAAAGCAGAAGGTTATGGCAGGTCTGGGATGGGAGCGTAGTCAGACAACCCAGTCCCTACTAGGCAGGTGTCTCATCAATGGTCACTTCAATCAACATCAGGTCTTTGGGAGTGAGGTTGTTGGACAGCTCAATCCTGAAGTTCAGAGGGATATATATGGAGGGATATATATGGTCTCTGTCGTCCTATCATAGCTGGCAGTGCTCTTTCAAACTCAAAGTTGTCCTGTGAGACTATATCCTGCAGAAGCAAGAGAGTATAAAGCAGAGGTTCCCAACCACTGGGCTGCAGCCTGGTACCAGGCCACGGTGGTTTGGCTGCCGGGTCATGGCACAAGCCCCCCCCTGGCACGGACCCCCTTCTGTCCACCTGAGCAAGCCGCTTCTGGGGTCATAGCTGAGCTTCCAGGGTTATAGCCAGGCAGCTGGGGAGCCCCAGGAGGGAGGCAGCCAGCTCCATGCACCCTGTCCCGCTCCCACCGGGCCATGGTAAAAAAAAAAAAAAAAAGGTTGGGAACCACTAGTATAGAGGAAGTGGCTGCCCCTCACCCATGAGCATAGTTCTTGCCTGCAGCACAGTGAGACTTTGGCTAGGGAAGTATTACAGAGAAGGTAGCATTCCTAAAATAAGAGGGCAATAATTGGAGGGTATCCCTGCTGTTCCATGAGCTGGCAATTCCCTTATCCACCTAGCAACCCCAAACGCTGAGTGGAGGGGCCCAAACATAGAAAAGTGCAAGTTGGTGGCTACCTCCATGAGGAGTACCCCAGTGTCAAGAGCTAGAAGGGAACAACCCAATTCCCAGGCTGCGATAGAAACGGAAGGGACTTTGGACTTATTACTCTGCACTCTTGATGGTGTGAGGATGGCCAGGTGAAAGACACAGGGTGAAACTTTTGCTCAGTAGGTATCCCCAGAGATCTTAGTTTAAAAGGCAGAAGCAAACAAAGTGTTCAGAACAGTAGATAATTAAATATAAATAAGTGATAATAGTGATATTTGCTAAAGTTTTGCTATATGCTTTTGATTTATTTTTTTTAATTATACTATTACATATGGTCATGCTGTCATTAAGGGATCCAGTTCTAAAAGCTACATGATAAAATTTCTAATTACTTTTCCTTAGTAGATCCATAACTTCAAGAACCTGCTGAGTCTCTGTAGGTCAGAAATAAATTGACGTGGTGGTAAACTTTACAAGTTCAGTATTTATCTAGTTCTTGCACATGTGTATCTGATGTTTCATGAATTTTTGTCAAGTTGTTTCAAGTACTACATATTGCCTGTTGAGGTACAACCAAAAGCAAGGCCTGCCCTTCTCTTGAAAAACTTGCACTGTAAAAGGGTAGTAGACATGATGTAGGCATGCTGGAAAGAGATATTTGATGGCTCTACTCCCATGAGTATTCAGGGTTGCATGAGCTTGTTTTAGTGACTAAAATAGTAATAGTTAAAAATGTATTTATGCTCCTCAATACAGTTGCTGTACAGCTAGGAAGGGGGGTGGGAAATGGATTTAAAAACATAAAACTAGAGGAAGGAAAGGACTGGGTCATGAGCGTTCTCTGGAGAATGAGCTGATGGGAATTGAGGAGGAGGACTACCTCCAAATTGCAAGAATTAGAGCAGAGTATTTTTTGTGTTTAAGCTTCTGAAGTGCCTCGGGGTGCTACAGGATGAAAGTTTTGTGTACTACATAATTGTAACTAACTTTTTATGGGGAACATTATTGCGTGTAAAATGGATTGTTTTGTGGATGGATAAAATCTTATTTTCACTTTATGCATTATAGTATGTATCTCAGCATTAATTTCTTCCTTTCTAAATTATTAATGCTACCTTGTAAAAGAATATGTAAGAAATGTTTTCTCCATTAGTCCTGGAGGTCACGGTCATGTAACTTTTGGACCCTTTCATTCTGAGCTATTTTCATTGTAATATTGACCTGTGCTTACCATAGTTTAAAACTGGTAAGTTGCTTGCTAGCTATTTTTCCTTTGCTTCCTGGATGGCTTGTGCCCACCATAATTAATTGTTGTTGATTCTTTTTCTTGGCTTGATGACTTAAAATGTTTAGAATGTTAGAATGTATTTAAGTTTACAAGTAGCGTTGCTTAGCCATCATATTTAGCTAATATTAATGATGCATGCATCTCTCAAATTAAGTAAACATAATTAATTGGAAAAATGAAAAGGGGATATTGATCAGATTCTAGATTTTGCTGCAAGGAAGAGAGAGAATATAACTACTATAAAACTAAAAATGCGAATGAGAAGTTTTTTAGTTAAGTGGAAGCTTTTTTCCTTTTGGTTTTTTTTTTAATTCTAATGCTTTAAGCTGACAATTTTAGATAATGGAAACTAACTTGAAGACATACCTATGAAGCATGATGCTTAAAAATAGGCATAATATAATATATGGATAGGAGACCAAGTCTAGGTAATCAGCAGAGCGCTGAAATGTAATTAACCCTTCTTTTGATGAAGTTCTAGACATGCAAAGAAGAGAGCAAATATTTTAAGCCACTAGTAGTCATTTGAAGGGTTTTCCTCAGTGAGACAGACAGTTAACATGAAGCTTAAAGAAAGTGGTCTGTGTTCAGGCCCAGGAAATCCTGGGTAGAACAAATATTCACATTCAGGGCCATAAGAGAACAGTGCATGAAATAACATCACAAATTTTGATGATGTCCGAAAGGCCTTTAAGAGCCTCACAGATATGCACTGTGGAACATTATTGAGTCTCTCAGAATTCCATATAAACCAACACCATTATGGTAACAGAGATGTGAGGTATTGTGTAAGGTTGAACGGACAGTTGAGAGTAATTCAGAACGAACAATGTTATGAAACAAAACTAAATTCTCTGTTTGCTATGGTTCATTTGCTGTGGATTGTAGAATGAAGAAGTGTACGGCACTATCAACACTAATGCACCTTGGGTAGGTGGCAGATATCTAGAATTTCCTGATTTTTCTGGTGAGCAATATCTTCAGAAGTCTACAACGCTGCTAAAAACAGTCAGCCAAGTAAGGATCGTAATCAGTAGTATCAAAATGAACATCCTTGGGGCCAGATATTAAAGCAGCAATGTTACCCCCTGGTTCTTAGGGCATCTGGTTCTCCTCTAAAATGCAGAGGGAGCAAACAGCAGGATCGATATTGCCTGAAAGCATGCTTCAATTTTCTTCAATCAAGAGCCCAGTTATCTTTTTAATAAATCAGTTTTCTTGAGCACCACAAAGTATTGACTTCAAGCATGCATATAGATATAATCGTAGCAGTTTCAGTAATCTTAGCAAAATATGATCTTAGCAAGCAAGTAATTGTATATTACCAGTCCTAATAATATGCGACTTCAGAGTTGACTTCCAGAGCAGGCAAGGTTCCTTGAAGAGAAAGATCAGATATCTTCAGTTCTCAGGCATTGTCAGGGTGGGGAAAAGGAGAAGGAATAGCTTTCTTTTGTTCAGGTAGTAATACTTATAGTCCTCTAGTCACATAGCCAGTTAGACAATTTTTCTTGTTTTTATCAACAACCTGGTTTGTCTCCCCTTTATCGCGGTTTCTTTTCCCTCTCCTTGGTACCAGGAGCCATCTGCTTCAGATATGGGTGGAATGCACCATAACAAACCCTTTTATTCATAACAGACCTCTATCATAGACTCTTGCAGAAAAACAAGCTGCCTTAGATCCTTTTCCCTGTAGGGAGCAGGTCATACAATAGCATCACTCCATGAATGCACTCTTAGCCTACTTATGCCAAGTCTTCTTTAGGCCTTGCAGGCCTAAGAAACCATTTCAGTCCTGTTAAGCATCGAGAGGCTGAACTATATCCACAGCAACACCAGGGAGATGATCCTGCCTCAGGCAGGGGGTTGGACTAGATGACCTCTGGAGGTCCCTTACAGCCTTTCTTCTCTATGCTTTTATATGATGATGAAGGGCAAAAGTGTCAAGAAGGTAGAACGGCTCATTTGCCCTAAGCACCATCATACAAGAGACATCAAAACTATGGAAGGCAGTCACAACGTTTGGTAAACTCAAACACACCATACAAAAATCAACGATACTGAGAGCGTTCAGCGAAAGGTAATCTCCTTGCTATAAGGGTGACAGGGCTGGAGATCTACCAAAACATTAAATTAGTCTCCAATATCAAGTGAGATTTTTTTGAGCATTGGATAGAAGGCTTTGTCACCAACAGAGAGATCCAATATATCACCAAATACTTGACTCTCCTTTCATTCTTTCTATCTCTTTAATGTTGCTAGGATAATGATATCAATCCCTATTCACAGTCCTGACCAAGTTATTTTGATAGTTATCATCTTCAGTAGTTTGAGAGATGAAAGAAGTTCCTG
>NW_005843510.1:34599-38488 GCF_000455745.1 Alligator sinensis
AAGTGTAATGAGTTTCCAGACAGCCATTTTTAGCATTCTGCCTTTTTATAATTTTTCAGTTTTCAAAAAAGTTAAGGCAGATTCAAATGAAACCTGGTAATGTAATCCATTTCATAACAAACAGCCACAAAAGATTGCAATCACCACGAAAAAGTTACAAAGGTTCATTTGTTGTACCCATGTTGGTCTAAGGACATAGGCAGACAAGGTTCTTTGGGTAAATGTGATATCTTTTATTAGACCAACTAAATAGTTGAAAAAAATGTTCTTTACAGGCTTTCCGGGCACAAACATCCTTCTTCAGGCATAGGGAGACTATTTAGTTGGTCGAATAAAATATGTCACATTTACCCAAAGAATCTTGTCAGACAAAGGTTTGGTATTGGACCAGAAACAATGTAAAAACTGTATTATGAAACTATTGTAACTTTTCCTTAAGTGATAACCAACATATACAACAATGCTGAAATCAGTTTTTGTCACCTTTCATTAGCCAGTTTTTACTTTATAATGTACTTGAAACTCAAAAAATGGATGACTTAAGCAATAGAAGGCAGAAATTCTTCTGTGTAGCTCAAATTAGCTACACCTTGACTAGGTCATAAATGACAGCAGAACTAGTTGTGATTTTCAGTATAGTGCTGCATATTTTCAGCAACATCTAATTAATTTATTTTCCACTAATGCTAAAACTTTAAATATTTTGCTTTTGTAGATTTTCAGTTCAAACATAATTTTTTTAACCATTAAATGTTAAAGTATGTTGTTACATCCATTAGCATCAGTTTAAAGGGTATTGTTATTTTCAAGGATGTTAATGAAAGGTTATTATCATACTCTGTGATATCAATCAAAAGGAATTACCAGCTCATTTTCTTTTGTGGATTACATAAAAATAATCGGGTAAAATTAGAAGCAGCATGTCATAGTTCACAAATTATTGTTCAGATGTTTTATTTTGTTGTTGTTATAGGGGCTAAAATTTTAAAAAATGCATGATATTATTGTGTGTACTGTAGCTGTATTAGTCTGAAGTCAGTCAGAAAGACCTTAGAGACTAACTAGTTCAAAGAAGTATGAGCTTTTGTAGGCTACAACTTGCTTAGTCAGATGCAGGCATCAGTGGTTGCTTCCAAAAGCTTATGCCTCACTTACTCTAAGGCCCCTGGCAGATATGCAAGTGAAGGTTTGATGGGATCTGATGCGGGATTCTCACAGTCACTCTTCCTGCCATGCCACACATGCACAGCAGGAGGTGTGATTGTCCAGCATCAAATCCCATCATGCTTTATAGCTGTGCAGCTGGGAGCCATATCAGCTGGAGGTTCCCAGCCACTGGAGCAAATGGTGCATTCCCACATCTGGGAGCCTGGATCAGCTGATAGCGCTCTTAGTCTCAGGAGCAGATCACCTGACAGGACTTCCAGCCATGGGGGGTTGACCCGTGGGTGGGAGCCCCAGCCTGGCCACATGTTCAATTAATGGTATGATAGGAACTAGTCACAACGTTATTACGCATTTTTTGTCTAATAACTTTGTGGTTTATTCCTTGTTTTATCACACTATTATTTGCATTAATGCATGGCCAGGAGGGAACATAAGACGTGATTAATTGATTAATCATATCTTATGTGTAACATGTGCTAGGGTCTAAGGCTGCCACCCTGTCCCACCTTCTATGTGTACTTTAAAAGAACTTCGGTTTATATAACATTTTTGCTTAAAAAGTGGCTTTGTTTATAGGATTGTAAGTTTGTAATTGTTAATTTCACTCTTTAGCAGTGTATTTGCTTTCATTTTCAACCATTTTCATTTTTCTAGGAACAGTAATTGGTGTTGTCATTTACACTGGGAAGGAGACGCGAAGTGTAATGAACACATCCAATCCAAAAAACAAGGTAGGCTGGCATGGCTTGAATAACAGCTAATTAAACATGTCTTACTGTCTTTACACTTACCCCTCGACTGTGATAGTTCAAGACTATCAAACTAACAGTTTGGTTACAAACTTTGTGTTATATAAAAATGTTCTGCAGTGTATCAAAGGATAAGTGATAGCTTAATTTGTTTGTATAGCAAAGGAAACCTGTCTACAGGATGCCATTGTAGGTATCATAAATTTGCCATCTTATTTCAGAAATACATGTTAAAATAACTAGTTGGAAATTAAGGTCTAATGGTTTAATGCAGTGATTCTCAACCAGAGTGCTGTAGCACCCTGGAATGCCATCAAATCCTTTTAAGGATGCCATGATGTGCCAAGCAATATTTGTAGGGTTAGGTTTGTGAACACCTACACACAATTCACAAAATAAACCAAGAAACCTCAAATAGGAATCCATAGTGTCAAGTATGTTGTGACCCATTATGTTGTTCCTGAGTTCTTTGCAACAGAAGAATTGCTCTATTATTTTTCTGCAATCAAAAACATGAGTGATAGCTATGAGCTGACATTTTCCAAGGGGTGCCTTGAGTCTAAAAGATTGAGAACCGCTGATCTAATGCAATAGAGTACAGGTAATATGCCTCCTAAATCTTAGGCCCTGATCCTGCGAATTCTTTTCTTTGCATGGAGCCCTATTTACGTCGTCAAATCACTAATTCAGTGGAATTCTGTGTGGGAAAGGCAGTTGTGTACCAGAATTTAAGACATAGACAGTAATATCAATTTATGATGGTATTGTATGAGTTACTTACAGTTAGGTAAATATTTATCTAATAAAATACTAATTCCATGAGACTACAACCAGAGATGTAAAGTTAGGAGTTACATGTGTGACTTGGACACCTTTTCAAACTAATGCTTAAGGGAATATGCTTATTCCTCAAACACAAGTTTGTGGTAAATTTTGTACTGTTAGCTCTGTCCATTTCTGTCCTGTTTGTCCATGAGCTAATTTGTTATAAAAAAAATTATCCTCTTGGTTTACACAAATATTTTATTTAAAATATTTGATATATCTTAATATTTTAGGTTAGTACTAGGAAAACAGGGAAAGAAGACTTTTTCATCTTCTGTACTTTTCATAATATAATTAATGCTCTCTCTTCATTTGTCATGTTCTCAGCCCCAATAAAGCCAGCCAGACCTTCCAAAACATTAGAATTTTCTTATTCTCAGAGAAAATACAGCAGATTGGGAGATGTCCCAGATGATTGGAAAAGGGCAAATATAATGCCCATCTTTAAGACAGGGAAGAAGGAGGATCTGGGGAACTTGGTCAGCCTCACCTCAGAAAAATCATGGAGCAGATCCTCAAGAAATCCATTTCTAAGCACTTGGAGGAGAAGAAGGTGATTAGGAAAAGGCAGCATGGATTCACCAAGGGCAAGTCATGTCTAACCATCCTGATTGCCTTCTGTGATGAGATGACTGGTAGGCCTGTGTAAAGCAGAAAGTATTTGCTTTGGTTTTGGATTCAGCTGATTCGGAGAGACAGTGATTCAATTCAGAGATTCAAATCACTGTCCCAATTCGATTCTGCTGAATTGGATCTAAAAATTTGGCTCCGCTTCGGAGATTCAGCCATAGACTAAACAGGCAGCAGTCCTCACCACACTGGACACAGCTGCCTCCTGCTGGTAAGTCTGTTGTGATGGGCAGAGAGGGCAGGGAAGGGGTGTGGGAGAGATTGGGGCTGGGCCTGGGACAAGCTGCCCAACCGGGCTGGAGGGGAGGGCAGGCTGCAGGCACAGCAGTGCTGGGAGCAGGGGCTGTGCCCTGGTGTTGCTTGTCCCCTTCTGCCTGGAGCGAGCCACACCTGCATTGTGCCACCCTGCTGCAGCTGGGCAAGTGGCAGCAGGGCATACCCCCTGCTCCCTGCCCTGTTGCACCCCCATCCCGTGCCCCAACCCCCCGCCCTGGCTGGGCAAGTGGCAGCAGGGTATA
>NW_005843510.1:38596-45627 GCF_000455745.1 Alligator sinensis
CAGCGTTGCTGTACATGCCCCCCATGCCCCCCACCCCCCTCCCCAAGTCCCACGCAACCCCGCCCCATCTGGGCGACTTGTCCCAGCCCCAATCCCTCCCTCCCCCATGCCCCTTCCCTCCACCCATCACAACAGACTTACCAGCTGGAAATCTTCGAAGTGGCGCCGAATCTTTTCCAAATTGATTCAGAGTCTTCCAATTTGATTCAGACCTTTTAATCAGTCTCCCGATTTGATTCAAATTCAGAGATTCAGTTGCTGAATTGGGCTGAATCTCCTCTGAATTGAACCAACTACCAAAGCTTCACACAGCCTTAATAACTGGCTTTGTGGATGCGGGGAGAGCAGTGTATTTGATGTAGCTTAACTTTAGTAAGGCTTTTAATAGAGTCTCCCACAACATTCTTGCAAGGAAGCTGAGGAAGTGCAGGTTGGATGAATGGACTGTAAGGTGGATAGAAACCTGACTGGGTCGTTGGGTGCAAAGGGTAGTAGTCAATGGTTCAATGTCTAGTTGGCAACCAGTATCACGTGGAGTGCCCCAGGGGTCAGTCCCGGGGCCAGCTTTGTTCAGTATCTTCATCAGTGACATGGAAGATGGCATAGAGTGCACCCTCAGCAAGTTTGCAGATGACACCAAGCTGGGGAGAGTAGTAGATACACCAGAGGGTAGGGCTAGGATTCAGAGAGACCTCAACAAATTGGAGGTTTGGACCCAAAGAAATGTTATGAGGTTAAATAAAGACAAGTGCAAAGTCCTGCACTTAGGATGGAAGACCCATGCACTGCTACAAGCTTGGGACCAACTGGCTAAGCAATACCTCTACAGAAAAGTACCTGTAGTGGACAGTAAGCTGAATAAGAGCCAACAGTGCTCCCTTGTTGCAAAGAAGCAGGGTGGATAAAATTCAATGATTTTTTTAAATAAAAAAATTGGATTTTTTTTATTTAAATCAGGTTTTTTTAATCATCAATAAAATACTAAATTTCTCTCTCGTTTAAAAAATAACTTACAATTCAATGTCATCACAAACATGCTAAACCTACACTTACAGTCTCATAAAAATGAATTAATGGCTGTCTCTCACACACACGCATTGAGTTACGTAGCAATCAAACATGGGCATTCATTTCAGTTTTTCATCTTATGAAAATGGCTCCAGTCTGTCTGTCCAGCCTAACTACCAGCTCTTGCTTCTTGGAAGTTCTGGACTTTGAGTTTCTGTTTCTCAGCACACTAAAGTTACATGTGCAAAATCGCAGGCTGGATAGTATTATTGTTCTGTGCTGATGCACTGGTGGAACTGGGCCAAGCAAGGCAGAGGTGTTAATTAAGACACTGTCTTAAAGACAGAGAGACAATATAGGACAGGACGAAGGCAGAGTAGAAAGGACCAGTGGAGTGGACTGGAAAGAAAAGTCCACTACATTATTCAGTAGTACAGCTTCCTATATTCCCCCATACTTTTGTCACAGAAAACCTGTCATGGTTTCTGGGCGTAAGAGAGAGACCCTATCTGGAAATATTTTGAAGCAATTCCTTCCCTGGGTAAAAAAGGAAAAGGTGTCAAGTGAAAGAAGCAGTGCAAGAAGGAGATTCAGGGCCTAGTTGCAAGAATGAAACATCATAATGAAAACTGCTTATTGGGAGAAAATGATGTGGATATGTCTCAAAAACAATGTGGATCAACTGGTTAGTAAATTAAATAATTCACTTTGCAATGCATCATTCTTCAAGACTTAGTCTATGCCTTTTAGTATAAGTGTGATTTAACAAGTAAATTCCCAAGCTGTTTACTATGGTGGATGTTGCTAGAAAAAAAAGTTTAGCTTAGCTAATCCTTATGGCTTGTTTAATTAGTTAACTAGGTTTGGAATCTATCACCCAAGTTTACGGTACAGAAAGCTGCAGTAAGAGAAATCTAGAGTTGCCAGTTGCCACTGGGTGTCATTTTCTTATTTTATATTACAAAATACATACCCCTTATTTTGGAACGTCATGGCCTCAGATCATAATGGTGATGCCATAAATCTATACCCTATTTTACTTCAGCATAACTCAGCTTTCCCCAGGGAACCCCATCCTATACTTGTTTTCTCAAAAAACAGAAGTGCCAGTGAGTTCAATGGGGCTTACTCCAAAATTAAGTGTAATCTAAGTGCAGTCAGTCTTAGCTTTTTTGGTAATTTGGAATCAGAGCTGCATTCTTGCTGAAAAAAATGGGAAGTATGAACTGAATAATAGCATGAGAAGAACTGAGAAGAATGACTATTCAAAACTGATTTTAGTTTCAGGATCCCATTTAAGCATAAGAGACTTTGACTGGCTATCTGCAACAACTTTAGAGTCATCCGTTGGCACTTTTAGCAGCCGTGCTGCAACTAAATGTATTTCAGACAACAAAGTATCAGTAGCAAGCAAAAGATTTCAGTCATCCAGTAAAACCACTGCTATGGATGGGTTTGTAGTAAGGACAAGCAAATACCAATAAGACACCATAGATGAAAATATTGCTCATTCATTTATGCCACAAATTCTCCTTTTTGCATTGTTAGCAATAAACGCTTCATTGACATGGTTGAGTCCTTACAACCAGACTACACTCCACCTGGTAGACATTGGTGGAAAGTTGCTAGATACAGTGTATGAGAAGGAACTTGAACAGTGTGCAAAAAAATACTGCAGGGAAATTTGCCAGTTTAAGCTTCGATGGGTGGAGCAATGTACACAATGATCCAGTAATATGTGCCTGTGTGACAACAGAAGATAGGGTTGCATATCTTTCAGAAACAATAGATATATCGGGAAATGCCCACACAGCAGAATATTTAAAGAAGTGGCAGTGAAAGCTGTAATAAACTGTGAACAAAAATTCAACTCTCACATGCTCAGTTTTGTCACAGACAGTGCTGCAAACGTGGCAAAGATGATAGGATACTTTGAAGAAGAAACAGAAGGATGCTCCTTAATAACATATGGCTGTGCCCATTTAATGCATCTTTTAGCCAAAGAGTTAAGTATTTCTCCAGGAATAAACGAAAATGTTGAAGTTGCAAAATACTTCTGTTACAACCATTTTGCTTTGGCTTCACCAAAGACAGCGGGAGGATCCAAACTAATTCTCCCTCAAAATATTCAGTGGAATTCTGTGGTTGATTGTTTTGAAAAATTTATTAAGAACTGGCCTATTTTCATAAAAAATTGTGAAGCAAACCATGATAAAATACATGGAAGCATCTCATCCAAAGTATCTAACATTAAATTAAAGAGCAATGTAGAGGATATGCTCAGTATACTGAAGTCTATATCCGTAGCCTTAAATGAACTTCAGAGAGATTGTTGCTGCATTGCTGATGCTGTCGAAATTTGGAAGGCAATTCAAGAGATATTGAAGAAAGAAATACCTAACCAGAAAGTTAAACTGCAGACAATAAAAAAGTGAATGGATCAAGCACTAACTCCACCTCATTTTCTTGCAAACATTCTCAACCCTGGGTGTAAAGGTAGATGTCTAACTTCTGAAGATGCTGCTGCCATGGCATGGGCATCTCAAAATCACTCCTCAGTTATGCCAGTCGTAATAAATTTCAGGGTTGGAGGGGAACCAGTTAAACAGTACATGTTTACTGATGATGTTTTAAACTAAGTCAATCCCCTGAATTGGTGGAAATCATTAGCCAGGCACGTTGAAACAGTTACTTCAGTTGCTAAGCCAACAGTAGCTTCCTCTGCAGGCACAGAGAGAATATTTTCATCATCTGGTATTATTCACTCAAAGCTAAGAAATCGACTGGGAGTTGAAAAAGCAGGAAAACTCATTTCTGTTTCAGTCTATGAATAAAAATGACAGTGGGAGCGGGGAAGATGAGATCTAGTTGTAGAACTTTTTAAGGACAGCGTACATTGAGTGTTGTGATGACTTGTCTGTTAGAGTTAATAAAATTTGAAAATTAAAAAAAAAAGTTTAAGGACAGATGTAAAATGTTGTATTAAGTTGTAAATTAACACGTTTTAGTATCAGATTTGCACCATTGTTTAAGAAATATGTGAAGAAGTATCAGTGGGGGGAAACTTGATTTAAATCAGTGATTTAAATCAGGGTTTTCTCTTGGTGATTTTAAATCTTGCTTGACCAGTCTCATTTCCTTTTACAACCAGGTGACCTATCACCTGGAGAAGGGAGAAGAGATTGATGTCATATATCTTGACTTCAAAAAAGCCTTTGATCTGGTATTCCATGATCACCTCTTGGCAAAACTGGCCAATTGTGGCCTTAGGTCCACCACGATCTGCTGGCTGGGAAATTGTCTCCGTGGTCAGACCCAGAGGGTGGTAATTGATGGAAGTCAATCATCATGGTGCCCTGTGACCAGTGGGGCCCCCTAAGGCTCTGTCCTTGGACCCATATTGTTCAACATCTTCATTAATGATGTGGACGTTGGAGTCAGAAGTGGACTTGGCAAGTTGGCCGATGACACCAAACTCTGGGGCAAAGCATCCACACCTGAGGACAGGAGGGTGATCCAGGCTGACCTGGACAGGCTCAGCAAATGGGCGGATGAGAACCTGATGGTGTTTAACACTGAAAAATGCAAGGTTCTTCACCTTGGGAGGAAAAACCTGCAGCATCCTTTGGCCTGCATCCATAGATGCTTCTCAGGCAAATCCCGGGATGTCATTCTCCCCTTGTACTCGGCCTTGGTGAGGCTGCAGCTGGAGTACTGCATCCAGTTTTGGGCCCTACAATTCAAAAAGGATGTGGAGAAGCTTGAGAGAGTCCAGAGAAGAGCCACGCGCATGATCAGAGATCAGGGAAGCAGACCCTATGATGACAGGCTGAGAGCCATGGGGCTCTTTAGCCTGGAAAAGCGCAGGCTCAGGGGTGATCTGATGACCACCTATAAATTTATCAGGGGTGACCACCAGTATCTGGGGGAACATTTGTTCACCAGAGCGCCCCAGGGGATGATGAGGTTGAACGATTATAAACTACTACAAGACCGTTTCAGGCTGGACATAAGGAAGAATTTCTTTCCTGTCCAAGCTCCCAAGGTCTGGAATAGTCTGCCATTGGAGGTGGTTCAAGCACCTACATTGAACACCTTCAAGAGAAAATTGGATGCTTATCTTGCTGGGATCCTATGACCCCAGCTGACTTCCTGCCCTTTGGGCAGGTGGCTGAACTTGATGATCTTCTGACCTTCCAGCCCTAACGTCTATGAAATCAGTGATTTAAATTGCCTTGACTTAAATCAATCCACCCTGCAAAGAAGGCTAATGGCATACTGAACTGCATTATTAGGAGCGTTGCCAGCAGATCGAGGGAAATGTTTATAGAGTTTTAAGAGTTTGCCTTCAGTTTTGGTCATGTTAGTGTATTATAGGCTATGAAATTATAGAGTTCCGAGTATGCAGTTTTCAAAACATGTTTCTTGTGGTTGTAAGTGGTTCATAGTGAAGTGAGGTGTTTGTTGTCTTGGACGTAAATTGTATTTCTGCAGCTTCAGCTTTGGAATCAAGATCTTTGATCTGACAGCCTTAGTGCTGGATTGCAGCAGGAGGTTCTGGTCACAGAACAGTGAGTTCCTCCACTGTTAGATTTTTTTTTTTAATCAACAATTGCTCCTAAGTGTTCTTTTTCTCCTTCTTGTACCCCACCATATTTTGTACATTCTAGTTCAAGCCTGGAACTTCATTCATTATTTGGAATTACAGTCTGGAGGGAAGGAACATTTCTTTTCTGTGGTATATATGGTCTTTTCAATGTGAAATCTTAAATGTCATTTGAATTGATTGAAAACCTTAAGTGAAAAGTTTTCAATGAAAGAATGTCATGTGTAGGTGCAGGAAGATGCATAATTCTGGTCCCTTTCTCCAAATCATTTAAACTTACATGGAGGACAACGTTGGTCTTAGAGAAGAAGAAACAATGCAAGAAGACTGTTGAACTTCTGGTGCTATCATTTCCTTCCCTCTAACTGTCATTATTCCACTTCTTTCCGCTTCTCAAGATTGATAACATCCCTGGTTTAGATCTGCTATTTTTCTTGGTTAAGGGAAGCAGCCATAAGCTTTTTAGTGCTTTGGAACAAAGACAAAACTTCCAAAATAGACTACTGGAACCTGCAAGAGGATCTGTTGCATACCAACCATACATCCATCTGTGAGCAGGAAGTTAGAAACATTGTATTAAGGGACTATCTTTCTTTTTCATCTACATTATCCTTGTACCACTGGTTCCTTAGTCATTTTTGCAGCTGCTGAAAGAAGTAGAGCAACACAACCAGTGAACTTCTGCTCCCTGTGAAACTGTTTGCTCCCAGAATTTCCTGTTCAGCGTGCTGGTCAATTGTGGTGTGGTGATCTTGACCTTGAATTAATGTTCATGTTCACTTATTCTTTTGATACGTGTTCAAAATTCTAATGACACTGTAAGCAAAGAAGGGAATGTAAAATGTTCAACAGTTAGTAACTCAACTGAACCTGAATGGAATTTTAGAGAACAAAAGAAACTACATTATTTTTAAACCCTGGTGAATTGTAAAGACTTGTTTCAAACAATTGGAGAGAGTAGCGCTTCTTAAAAAGAGTCACAAAAACCTCAAATCATTTTTTCAATAGAAAATATTAGAAGAACTGATAGTCAAGCCTTTATTAAAGTTGTCTATAGCAGGGGTACTTAAGTTGTAGCGGGTATGCGTGGGCAGGCAGGCTGGCAGGGATAGAGCATGCTCTGGGATGCGGCGGCGGTATCTTCCCCAGTGCATTCTCACAATTCACTTTTTACCGGGGAAGGGGGAGGAGCACTCTGGGTGCCGCTGGCCCCACGTAGCATGCTACAACACCTCACCCCCCTCCCCCACGTCAGCTTGCTCTCCTCCACCCCCTTCCTGGAGAGCAGTGAGGGTCTGAATGGCAGGGGGGGAGGGGAGTGTGCTTCTGTGTCCGCTTCCAGAAGCAGGACCCAGCGGGGGCCAGGGTAGTGGCACTCCTCTGCGGACCACACAGACTCTGTCTGGCTGCCCAGATG